>NC_085138.1:263378741-263678741 GCF_035046485.1 Aedes albopictus
TAACGTAAACAAAAGTTTGTTTGCACGCATACAAGTATATTCAATGGCTGAGTTATTGAAACAGTTTACATCACATAAAACAAAGACTAAACAGATAAAAAAAAATACGGAAAAATATTATCGTTCAATAGCAAAATTGTGCTGGTTCGTCACGAAAGGGATATATACCGCTCCGCTCCACCAAACGGTCAGTTGCAATTTTTCTGAATGCAATGATACTTTGGGGATGACACTAATTATTTCAAGCAAATCTTATTAAGCACATACTAGCAATTGAAAATCGCGAAAGTTTGTGAAGACTTAAAAATTACAACTATAAAATGAGTGGAGCGGACCTTGTGTGATGGTTAGAACACTTGACTATCACGCCGAGGACCTGGGATCGAATCCCACTCCCGACAAACTCACAAATGTGGGTTCTTCCTTCGGAAGGGAAGTAAAGCGTGGGTCCCGAGATGAACTAGCCTAGGGCTAAAAATCTCGTTAATACAGATAAAAAAATAAAAAAAATAAAACTATAAAATGAAAAAGCATACAAAAGTGGTTTTCCTCCTACTCCTCTTGGCGTTCTCAATGATATAAAGCCTGCTCCACAGCTTAGTGTTCTATGAGCCAATCTATGAGCACTTCTAAACACTTGTATACAGTTATTACCTGATAGCTTTTTCTGCCTATGTCTGTTTTGCGTTCGTGTATCATGAGGCAGGCACGAAGATACTCTAAACCTAAGGAAGTGAAAGACATTTCCATTATGAAGAGATCCTGAATGTACCGGAAATCGAACCCGGCACGCTTAGCATGGCCATACTGAATACTCGCGCATTTACTACAGCGGCTAAATGGGTTCCCAAAGCATTTTCATTCTTTCTTTATTATTTATGAACGGTTACGTTTAAAGCCTCTATAATAAATTAATTAAATAAATAAACATTTCTTCATTAGTGGCCTATGAAGAAAATAAGCAATGGACTATCTGTGTATGATATATGAAATGATGTTGGAATGGATTTTATTCACATTATAAAAAAACGCAAACGTATTCTTTTTTCAGCAATAATGGCTGCTGTATTCACAACCATTGAGCTAGCAAGTCTTTGAATTCCGAGCCATTCTTCTTACCGCAAAGGCTTCAATTCCGAGCCCCACGTAGTAGCGATCGGTTTGCTTATCTGTTTAGGGCTCTTTTTTGCGCCAAACATCCATGGGTGGCCTTTGTCTTATACACACCACCATGCTAGGAGCTACTACACGAGTGAGTTCAAAGTCTGCAGAAAGGTTGGGCTGATGCATATTTCAGTGGGGTTGAGTGGTCACAAAAACGAAAAGGACACCGGGGGACACCGCGAAGAGCGGCCGTTGCCGCCGCCGTCGTCGTCGTCGCACACACAGGAAGAGCATAGAAAAGCGAGTAAGAGTTTGCGCGCATTCCGGTTCCATACGACCCAACCAGCTGAGAAGCATAGAACAAGTGGATAAAAATAGAGAACCGGAGCGTCGGTGTCATGATTGCATTCATTTGAAGATCAAGGACACTATTCACGGGGAAAGCTGAATGGATGTGTGTATTTGAAACCACTCAAGGTTCTCTCTCACACTATAAGCATAGTGGATGACTATCAAAATATGTTCAGAAGTATTCTAAATAATTCAAAGATTCAAATCTTCCACCGAATATTACCGATATTCATACATTGAGATGGGAGACGAAGGAAAACGCTTGAGAGTGTTTTCCCCGGTTTTGTAGGCTGGAAACACCTACGCAATCCATACTCATATGTACATGCACACGCGTTTTCATCGACCCATACATTTGCAAACAGTGGAACCGGGCCGAAATACGTTCATTGATAAACAACGTTACGGCGCCGACGACGGGTGGAATTTGGGAAGTACGTACACGGGCACGGCACAGACTCCGGTAATGTATAAATTGAATTGCATCTGCGCCACTAAAACGTAAGGATAGACGCTGAAATGGTTCGTGAAATAATAGTTACCAACGGCACTGTCAGAGTTTCGACTCAAAATAAAAACAAAATTCCTAGTTTACCAACCCATTTCAGAGTTTGCAAAAAGTCGCTAAGTTAAAAAACTCAAAAGACATTAAGCTACAAAATCATTACACATTGTCTAGACCTAGACAGAGCATAGAGAGGGAGGAAAATATGAACGCAAATACCTTGTATGTTTTTTCTTCTGCAAATGCTTCTACAGCTAAACTTACTAGACAAAATGTTCGTGACAGACAGCACTTTCATTTTTCAAATCTGTAGCTCAATTTGAATAGGTCGTATGTGCTTTTGTCGATTAAAAATTCGATCAGTAGGATTCGCTTACTATAGCGAAAACCGTTGAAATTGAGCACAGTTGATACATACAGCAGAATCCTCACAAAACAGGCTTTCTGTTCCATCATTAAAAGTTTGCAAAATATCTGCCATATTGCTACAATGACTAAAATAAACTGATCGAATTTTATATCGACAAAAGCACATACGACCTATTCAAATCGAGCTCCAGAAATAATTTAAACTAGCTGTAGCTTTCCCTAAAGCTCTCAAATTCTCACTGTTAGTTTGACTAACTGGTTAACCCGTTCTCGCCTAAGGTGTCTCATTAATTAAATCTTCAAATAAATTTGTTATCAATAGTCAAGTTCCAATGAAATAAACATGATTTGAAGAAAAATTGTAGGTCTATGGTGTAGTTCTTCATTCTTCAATGTAGACCTTCAACATCTGATAACACTAGTTTACAGCATTTTTGAACTCGGTAAGCTGATGATCGTTTTTGGTGTAGAATCATGCCCTAAGTTCGAAAACGCGAAGGAAAAAAATTACAGTAGGGCGGAAATTTTTTCGACTTTCCATACAAGGATGACGATTTGAAATCGATTTTTGTTCTATTTTTAAGCAAAGTCGTTCATTTCACACATCTCATTCTCCGTAATCAACGCTCCGATTGAGCTGATTTTTTTACTGTAACTCGCCTACATATGATATGTCAAATAAACGTTGAGAAAGAATTTTAAAATTGATTTTTTCTTAATAAAAAAAAACATTTCTTCATATATTTTTTGAAAATTTGTTAAAATTTAAGGACATCGTCCCCAAAACTCGCCAATATCTTGAATTTCATCAGTCTGACGCAAAACCTGCATTCAAATGATCGAATGGTATTATATTCAGCTTTTAATTTATGGAAAAAGATTTAAAATTGGTTGAACAAAACGCAAGATATTTGATTTTTATTAAATTCCATATTTTAAAAAGTTGTAAAACTCGATATTGAGCTAAAACTCAAAAACTGTTCTACCGTCAAGGCACCATTCACCGTGGATCTAAAAGGATTCGGGGCAAATAAGGGCTGTCATTTGACACCAGTCTCATAAACATTGTTGGTGCCGCTTTTAATTGCCTTCATTATAGGTTAAAATTAAAGCAATATCCACAGAAGTAGAAAATTTTTCACAAAATTTGGTGATATAGTACAATTAGTAAAGGGTAGTAGGGTCGCCTAATTCCGTGGTAGGTCACCATTCACCGTGGTAGTAGGGACCCATTCACCGTGTATGAGAAATTTTATTCTACTTTGTTTGAAAATGATCAAAACAACCCAGCCAAGGGAATTTTCTTCATTTAAATTCATTTCAAGTAATAACTTGCAAGATTTTATTAGAAAAACGAATGTTTAAATTTTCGATTTTTTCTAGATATATGGGACAATATGGGGCACGGTGAATGGAGACCATTGATTTTTAGGGTACCCATTTACCGTGCCTTTTTGTTTCAATTAAAAAGTACGAGTAATCGTACTTTCTTGTTAAACTTACTTCGGTAATGCAAAATACATACCTGATATGTGAATTTAATTGCTTCGTGGTGGAATAAAAACGTTACTACATTTAGTTTATCGCTTAAATCACTTTAGCGCAGTTTTCGATTTTTCACTATAAATGCAGTGAACGAGCAGAAACCCGTTTCATGTTAACACAGTTTAGTGTCAAAATGATACTTTTAAATGTTTTTAATGAGCGTTTTGACATGGTAACAATACATTAGTGTTGTATTGGTGCAATTGAAGGGAAATTGTCATAACATTCAACCATAATATGGAAATAATGAAAAAATATTCGAAGGCACACGGTGAATGGAGCCCCCACGGTGAATGGCGCCTTGACGGTACTTTAATTTTTTTGAAGCACGGTTTCGAAATCAGCGCTAAATTATGCTTCAAAAATTTCGGTCATTGACAGAAGTTCACGACTTTCGTTTTATTTTGTAAACTAGTGTAATTTTCTCATATTCTATTTCAACACATTTTTATACAATTGTTATATTCTGATCTGTATAGATACAAACGAATGAAAACGATGGCAACTAGGCCTAGTTGCCTAGTTGCCCCGGGGCATCCAATAGGCTTACGAGATGCTAAATTTCTCTTGGGAAGACATGTCCTCCTCTTCTAACCCTCTAATACCCAACCCGGGGTATAGTTTGAGTATTTTTGTGATTTTTGTTTCGTGGAAAATCAAAATTTTTATATATTTGGCTGATAATTAGGACTGTTTTGTATATCTCAAAATGGGTTTCGGTGTATTTTCAAGCGTATTAACATTTTTTTAAATCATTGAAAAATTGATGTTTTAGTCACCTTCTAGAAGTCATTGTTTATTTTGTATTAAATCGCTACAATTAACATATTTTAAATTTTTCCTAAACCATTCTCTCTTAGTTTTATAGTTTAAGGGAATCGAATACAATCTTAAATTATTTTCCTTAAAAATTACACAGAAAATAAAATTTTCTATGAAAAAAATAAAATTAAAATATTTCAACAATAATCATAAAATCTCAAAATGTTTTCATCTCAAAAAATCCGTACCTCAAATAGGCTTCCAGGAAAAATATAAAACTGTGAGGATGTTCAAAAATAAAAATTAAAAAAATCCAAAACTGAAATTCACGAAATTGAGAATTAAAAAGAATCATCTTCCAAAACATGTTTAAATCGATTTTAGATGACGAAAAATGATATTTAGATCAAAATCCAAAATTTGGGTATTAGAGGGTTAATCAATGTCCTCTCGTTCTCCCTTGAGTTATACATGTCTTATTTACCAAAGCGTCGGGAAGTTGATTGTATTTGAATGCATATAATTATTTGAAAACATAAAGTACTTATAATACAACTTCGTGCTTGAACTTTGGAAATATTTGCCATGTCCTGTGGGTCCTGTCGTTTGGTACGGAGCGTCGGTGTCCAAAAATTGATTTCGGAAAGAAATTACTTCAAGAGTTTGACTAAGAAATTTTGAAGAGCATCTTTTTAGTTTTAACGAACGTATAATGCGGTGGAGTTAATCTAGCACTCCAATGTTTTTTTCGCAAGTGCAAAATCCCACAACTCTAATTTGAAAATGTTATTTTTTTTTCTGATTGCGTTGAGTTCCTTGTCTACATGTTTGATGTAAGTGCATTTGAAAACCATTTCCGCAAAATCCGCGCCAAAATTAGCAAAAACGCGCCAAATCCGCGCGAAACGCAAAATCCGCGAGAAACGCAAAATCCGCGCCACCTGTAACAGCCCTGCACTTTGTAACAGTACCATGAATAGATTAAAACAAAAGTTGTACATTTCACCAGAGATAAATGAATTGCTATTGGATTACCCCTTGAAATCAATATTTGAATTTGAGTATCTGAGTAGCGTAGAACTCACTGAGTTCCCCAACCAACATTGTTGCTGTACAACAGATGAATAAGCCGCTCTTAGGGTGATTTGGAAAATTTTGGCTGAATAAGCTGTTATTCAGCTGTCATTGTTACTTGGGTCCCTTGTCACACACCGCAGACCACAAACTAAATGAGTTCCTGAGAGATCTCTGGCGCCAAATTAGAAACCTTTAGCCAAGCGACCATGTGATGATCTACGGGCATCGACCTGTCCAAGTTCTATTCAAGTATCGTTGACCCGACCTGCCTTTGAATATCTTCGGGTGGGCAATGAATTGGAAGCTCGGATCAACTTTGGGGAAAGGGGATGCTTTCTCCCGACAATTCAGGATTTTGGTGTGCGTGAAAGCGAATTTTAGTTCTTCGCGAAATTAACTTCGTTAATTTCACGTAATATCCGGGGACGAATATTTTTAGAACTCGCGCTTTATCTGAGGACCTTGAGACTTTGCTCGATCACTTCGTTCAGGTCCGCGGAAGAGTCGAGAACGGTCCGAGCAGTGATTCGCGCCGTGGTGTGTTCAAGAAGGTGAACTTAGTTCAAGTGGGAAAGTGCTTCTATTTTACTAATTTAGATTATCCTATTAATTTCCCTCCAAATAGTTAGTTTAGCTAGGCAAGTAAAGTGCATAGTGCAATTTTGGCGGTTTTCTGGTGCGAGCGTAGACTTGCGGATAAAGCGGTAAGGCATATGTGCATAGTAGTGTCACGTGCGGTGTTCAATACCCGGCATTGGTGTCTTTTTGTTAGATTTGTGGCAAATTGCGGAAGCCCGGCACACCACCACCCCCCGTTTTAAGAACGACCGTTTTCGTCCCGCCTTCCTGCTACGAAGACGTGTACCCGGCGGTACACGTGGCCGGAGAGGGCAGCGCACGATATTCCCGTGCCCTAGGCAGGGCAGTAGCAACGGGTCCGGCTTTGAGCCGGCCATTTCCATCAACGAGAGTGTCCCGAGTGGAAACCTATGTCCAAAAAGTTTTTTCGATCGGATTCGATCCGACGACGACCAGCGTGGCAAGCACGACCGAGTCCACTGCACCACCGACGGTGACGATCGTCGGTGCGACGGCCGTACCCCGTCGAAAAGACCACAAATCCCCGTGGGAGGCGCCGTTTGAGAACGGCCACACCAGCGAAGTGAAGTAGGAGATTCCCACCAGGAGTCAACGGGAGAGCGCGTTTTGCACGCGCGCAGAATTGCAGCGTAGCCGAAAATACCCCCACGAAGTACAGCGTCCAAACTGTAAGGCTGCGGCCAGAGTGGACCTAGGATAGGATACGACAACAAGTCAGCCCAAAAGAGACCAATTTGGGGACCAATAATCTTAGCAACGCGGAAAAACAAGATAGCAAGCTGTGAAATTAGACAGAGAAGTTGCAGGTGTCACATCCTATCCTAGGATAGGATACGACAACTAATCAGCCCAAAAGAGACCAATTTGGGGACCAATAATCTTAGCAACGCGGAAAAACAAGACAGCAAGCTGTGAAATTAGACAGAGAAGTTGCAGGTGTCACATCCTATCCTAGATCCTATCCTAGGAGTGGACGCGTCACGCGACGCGACGCGGTGCGGCGCGTTTTTGACGCGGCTTCCAACGCGGCTTGATAGCCACAGTGAACGCGGTGCAACGCGTCTGTTCGTAAAACAAACTGAAAAGTTTTCATAATTTCCGTCACCTTTGCACATGAATACTGACCATAACTATTTTATTTATTAACTACTAGCTGTCCCGGCAAACGTCGTACTGCCTGCCTACTGCGTTTTTTGACATGCAGCTCCGTAGAAAAATGCCCCGCATAATGAAATTTCAAACTTTCTTGTTTTCGGTGCTTTACCGGTCGATTTTTCTAATTCTTTTTTCGCACGAACACGTCGGAGCCCTGCACGAATAAAACACTGAAAGAATGGTGCAGATTCGTTGGCCCGTTTCCGAGCCTATTCGTGACATACAAACACCATTCCATTTTTATTTATATAGATTTTATTAAACTGACCATAATTATGTCATCTTTCAAAACACAACAAACGGTGAGAAGTTTTGATAAGATTTTTTGGATATTGGATCACTTCACACCATCAATGTATAATTTCCAACTCGGGTTGCAGAGACAGATTGTGACAGGTTCGCCTTGACAACCAGTAGCACACAATCAAAGTGAGCTGTCTCCTCTCTATCGGTTTAAGAGTCATAACATTTTAGCAGTTTTCTAGAGGTTTTTGATGAAAAATTTCCAAGAAATATGTGATTATTGTGCTCATCCTAAAATTAAAAATGAACCATTTATCTAAATTTACCTTCAAATGCTATTTACTTCTGATGATTCGAAAGAGGTGTACATTTGGGACAATGATGATTCCCTAACCTCAAATCTACCCGTCCTTTAGGTACAAATTTTGAAATTTTATGAACAACAAGATTTAACGTATACAACAAGAGCTACCACAGGGTTGTATACGTTAAAAAATGGCGCCCTTCGTTTATTTTTAAACAGCAAGGCAATGGAACAGGTTTGTTAACTCAAAATAGTATATTTTTATTTTGAAACTTTTTTTTAAGCTTACAGCCCTAGTAGAATACTTTGAGATAGTAAAATAAACGAGAGGGTGCAAACGCCTTTTTGTGCATGAAACATGGTAGGGCTAATGTGAAAGCTCTGCTTGTAATGGGTGTAGAATGACAGAGATTTCGATTATTTCCGCTAAGTCTTTAGTCATAAATTCAAACGAATTACTGATTTTGATTCACAGAATACGTGATAAGTGAGGTTACGAGACGCCATCGGATAATAAACATGTGGTATTATTCGTGTTAATATTTTTTACATTCACATTTAAATGCATTTGAAAAACAATTTCGTAAAATAACCGCCATGATTTGGTAAATACGTACGAAACCCACACAAAAATACAAAATTCTCCGCGCGAACCGCGTGACTTCCGCATCAAAAACAGTGCATGCACTGTTTTGCAGTGTACGCAGAATATGCCACCGCAAGCGAAAAATAGGCAACAAAGTAGGCACGGCAACAACGCTTTGTTTTTTCGTTAGCAGAAAATGACAAAATCGCTCCCGAGTTTGTTCACAACAAAAACGGTAGGAATATTTGTCTCGTTCTATTCATATCGTGATTTTCGCATTGTTTTACAACCAAAACTCAATTCTGAGGTTTGCAAGCGTCTTATTCCATCCAAATGCTTATGAATTCGATAATGTGGGTCGAAAATTTCAGCAGAAAAGCCGGAATATCAGCTCACGCATGGCAAGCGATGTTTGTTTTATTGCTCTCATCGCCTGACATGCGTTTGTTACGGGGCGCCTTTGTTACCAACATGCACCGCTTAGGACAAAGCGTTTGTTTTTCGGCGTGATCCGTTTTTCATACCCTGCTGTTTTGTCGTGCGTCGCGCGGCTAAACGCTTTCCCCTTCGCATCGTTCCGCGCGCACTCTGGCATGTTATGATTGTTTGATTGACGCGCGACCTGTCAAATGCCGCATTGCACCGTGTCGCGCCGCGTGACGCGTCCACTCTGGCGGGCACCTAAGTAGCATGCATGCTTTCCTTTTCCCATGCGCATGGTGAGATCTTGCCCCTAGCCTTAGCCAATCTAGCTAGCGTGGCCGCTGCAAATTAGCCTCTACCGTTAGCCATACGCGTAAGCGCCCGGCAGTAGGCTGCAGCATAAAGTTTGAGTTGCCCCTTGGCAAATGAACACCGCACCGCACAAATGAGCTTTAGCTAGTGAGTGAGAGGGAAATGAAGTAGAATAGGCCTAGAATAAGTACACATGAATTCGATGTCGATAAAGGAGGAGTGTAAATATAGATAAGATGCTGAATTGGTTCCAATAAATGGGTTTTAGTTACACTGCAACATCGATGTATTTGAACACTCTAATGGGAGAAGTCTGAAGCGGTAGATTTAGAGGCATTTTCACATTTTCGGTCGTTTGGTTCTTTTTAAGTAATTTTTCTGGGGAGGTTGGCCCTGTTAACCAATCAAGGATATTCTCCTTTCTTTTGTGGCCGAATTGAATATTTGAAGTAAAGTCTTCCAGTGATGATAACCATCGCGAAACCCATTTTTGTCCTCGGCGGAAATCACCTTGCCGCACATTAATTTCTAGTTGTTCCACGACTTCCCAGTCGTAAAGCACCCTGTTTTCTTGATCAGCCAACTCGTTTCCCGCCCAATCATTTTGGGAAAACTTTTACCCTCCCCTAAAAGGGTCTCACCAGGTCGGGCAACATTAAAAACGGTAAATGGTCTCCGTAAGGAGTGGCGCTTAAGCCATTTAACTATCATCCGGGAAACTCGTAAGGCTGTCGGGTTACAACTTGCAACACTACTATGTCCAGGTTAAACTACGAATACAAGCGTTTGAGTCGTTTCTACTTAATACTTATAGCGAAATCCGAAATTTTGTATGAAAACTTATAATTTTTTATACAGGACGGGTGTGATCCTTTAGTGGCTATCGCTTCTGATTCATAAATATGCAGTAGATCTTGAATTCAGTCTCTAGCCCGTACCGTTCCTCTTAGTTAGTACATTTTTATCTACTTTCTTTGTCCTCAGCATGACTTTGAGCAGACGCAGAGAGACTCAACGACCTGCTATGGGCGAGCGATTACACTCATCATTTCCTTGACCTTCTACCTAACGTAGCGGTAGCAGGCGCCATTCTTTCCAAAAGTAGAAGATCGATGACAAAACTACTTACACACAAAATGATGCCTGTTAGAGCCAAGCAGCTATCACATTTGGTCGGCGTTCAGTCACAGTGGACCACGCGATTTTTTGGGTAGATAAACATAAGCGAAGGAATTCAATAACTATGAACTTTTCGATGTTATTTTTATGCAGATGCTACATTTCATAAAAGAATAATAGTTTCTCAAAAAATAATGCACTTGATTTGATGTCCTCAGCCTTTGCTAGGTATTTTCCCAAAATCATTGAAGAACAGATAGACCAGTCTGACTCACGCCGATCATTTGTTCCTTGCGTAAGTGAAGCTAATCTGGTGAAACTGGAGTAGCATCTCCAGACGGTCAATCAAGCAAGATCAAGTCTTATTCGTATTCAGCAGTTCTCAGAAGAAGTTATACTTTTGAGAAAAGAATGAACTGGAATTTCTATAACTTAGGGAAAACGTGGGGAAAGGGCCCATATAGCCAATGTGGTAAGCTCACGGGTATTCAGTAAGACCATGCCAAGGGTGACGAATTCGATTCGATTAAAATATCATTCATATCTTTGAGCATAAAGAATCTTCGTGCCTGTCATAAGATATATACATGCAAGATGGTCAAAGGCAGAAGAAGCTCTCAGTTATTTACTGTGGAAGTGCTCATAGTGTGCCAGGCACGAAGAACTTTATGGAAGTTAAGGTTATTTCTGTTATGATAAGTTCCTGGATTATATTTTGAATCGAACCCAGACATCCTCAGCATTGTATTGCTGAACAGGCTATTGCTATATGAACCCCAATATATTCATTTTCTCCAGGGAAAAAACATGATAATTTTTGAAAGTATTTTCATGTGCTGTCGATAGCCAGGATCATTTACATTTCCAACCCCGGCATTTTAGCAAAGCGAGGCATTTCCTCCAAGTATCCATTATAAATGTGTACCATACACAACAGTGAGATTCTACGGCATGGCTGCTTCTGCGTGGACTTGTTCTTTGAATGTATTCACGGACCGTTTTCATCTCTGCCCTTTCCTGCGTTTCTGCTGGTTTTCAATTCAATACCACCAACCCCATTTACTACTTGTTCGTACTCTAGGAGTAAAAAGGCAAATGCGTGGTTACTCAATGTTTTGTATCATCATTTTTCATTGGACATGTCTGCAGAGGTACTATAATTAAAACATTTATTTCGACAATTTCGAAATTTATATAAATATAAGCTTTGTCTGGTTTGCCCATAATTTTTGTCAGTATTTTTTTCATTTTTTTTTCTGGGTCTACATTGCCACTGGAACCTGGACTGCCTTTTTTCAACTGGTTAAACCCTTGATTACAGATATTCTTGGTTGACTCCTGAAAAATTAGTCTTTGAAATTGTAAAGCATTGTACGGTTGGAATCCATACGCATGGTATATTTTATAGTGAAGCTCTCAATGATCACAATAATCATTTTTCGACTACAGTGGAGTCATTAGCTAGTCCTGTTTAAACGGTGAAAATTTTATCGTATTTTTGTCCGCATAACTGTCTAATGAATAGGAAAGCCGGCAAATATGGGACTGATTTGCGATCATACGCAGCTGCATATGATATATGATATGCCTATTCTTCTAGGTCTACTATTTCCTCCTAGGGGTTTCCCAGCATTTCCATTTTCAGATTCCTTTAAAAGTTCTTTCAAGGATTTTTTCAGTAGTTCTGGAAATTTTTCCTGGCAGTATTCCTCCAGGGGTTACTTCTGGGAATTCCTCCAGGGGCTCTGTCAGGAGATTTTGCTAGGGATTCCTCCAGGAGTTCCCTCTGGGAATTCCTATAGCGATTCCTCCTATGATTCCCTTTGCAGATTTTGCCATAAATCCCCTTTTTTATCTTCAATAATGAGATTTTTAACGCGAGGCTAGTTCCTCTCTGATAGGCGTGATAGGCAAATGTTCTAACCATCCCACCAGGTCCACTCTGCATAATCTCTTTGGAAATTCCTCCTGGAGTTCATTTTGGGAATTTCTCAGGTGTTCCTTCAGGATTCCTCAGAAGATCCCCAAAAGATTTAAGATTTCTCTAGGGGTTCCCTCTAAAGATGTCTCCATCTGCGGATTGCTTCAGGAGTTCCTTTCAGAGATTCCTCCTATTGAAGTTCATACTAGGGATTAATGCAGAAGTTCCTTCTGATGATTACTCCAGAAGTTTGTTCTGGGGATTGCTCCAGAAATTCCAAGGAACCCTTGGAGAAATCCCTAGACGAATGTATAGGAATCACTGGAAAAAAAAATCTAGGAGGCAATTCATAAAGGAAGCTCTAGACGAAACTCCAGGATGAATCTACAGAAAAAAAGTTTTTTTTATAGACATTTCCTTCAAGACATCGTTTAAGGCAGTGATCACCAAAGTGCGGCCCGCGGGCCGCACGTGATGCCGAGTTCTCTATGTTGCCGTAGAAATTCTTAAAATGTTTCTTAGGAAGGTTGTTCCACTCCCAAAATAACCTAGAATAACGTGTTGAATGTTTCACAAATGGATTTAGGAAGTGCAAAACAAACGGTAGAAAAAATGGGCTTGAGGATCGCTGGTTTAAGGACTCACTTGGCGAATATCTAAGAATTACTTCAAATTGATATGAGCATCCCTCCAAAAATCTTCTCCGCCAATGATTCGAGGGGTTTTCCAAGTTTTTCTTCAATAATAATTTTTAAAATTATATCAGAAAATGTTACAAAGATTTCTACAAATGTATCAAGGAATTCTTTCAATGATTCCTCCTTCTTAAATTCCTTAAATATTTTTCCAAAGATTCCCTCAGGAGCTTTTACAAAGATTTTTGTCAGGTTTTCTCGCAAGGGTTCTTCAATTAATCCTTCAGGAGTTCTAACAACGATTTCATCAGTATTTCTCTCAAAGTTTTTTTTTAGGAATTCTTTCAAGGATGAAAATCACATGAAATTAAGCAATTCTTTCAACGATTTCCCCAAAATTGTTTGTTTTTTTTTGTTAGATATTCTTACGAGGATCCCGTCTAAAAATTCTTTAGGCGATTTTTTTTAATTCTTTCGGGGTTTTCTGCAGACGTTACTGGAAAAAAAAATCTGTAGCGTAAAGTGATAGATTGTGGGAAGATTTACTGTGAAGCGGCAGAGTTCGCTAGGTTGCATAACTTGTAAGCGTTATCTGATAGATTTACACTTTATTGTGAAGGAAGGAAGGGAAACGACTTTTTCAAATCGTTTCTGGCTCTAGCGATGGATATGAACATAAGTTTATAGGCTCAGTGTACCAGTTATGGCTATAGTACCTCAAATTCGCCATAGTTGATTTTCAACCTTTAAAGATACAAATCAACAAGAAAAAAATCGCTGTTGTTCACGAACACAAAAGATGATTGCAATGGGGCACGTTCGGTGTAGTACTAGATTTGTAGTAATGAGCTGAATTTTTGTATGGTGAGAAGGTCAATTCTCCGTTTCTGCAATGAAATGGTACAAAAAGCGTGGGTATTATGATTTCTTGCCTAATTTGATGCTGTTTGAGCAAAACTTTGGATAACTATGTTGTTTATGTTGCAAGAAAAGGAGAAAACAACAACACTGTTGTCCAAAGTTTTGCTCAAACAGCATCAAATTAGGCAAGGAATCATAATACCCACGCTTTTTGTACCATTTCATTGCAGAAACGGAGAATTGACCTTCTCACCATACAAAAATTCAGCCCATTACTACAAATCTAGTACTTCACCGATCTGTTCTATTATTCAAACTTCACAATTTGCTCAAATTATAGTAGAAATAAATAATTTTCTTTAACTTTTCGGCCTCCTTGCACCCTATTTCGCCATAATGTACCAGTTATGGCAACTCCCATAAGGAATGCATGTAAATAGTGCGAAGTGGAACCCAAATTAACAAATGTGTCCATAACTGGTACAGGGTTCCTATCATTGGCACACGCCGTAATAAATACTAAAAGTAGTTTTGGCTCCCCGGGTAAAAACTAACCATAGGGTATTTGGTGAAAACCATTCCTGCACCATACAGTGTACCAGCTACAATAAAGTGTATTGTAATAAAATGGTTCGCTAAAAGCTTTTCACATTGCAGCTACTATACATTTACATTCGATTTTTATGTAACAATATATTATACTGTTTTTCTTACGTTTGAACCATTCACTTTCCGAAATATTATTTTTTCGTGCATTTTTAATTATTTATTAAGTTTTAGATTTTTTCCCTGCTTTGTTTTGTTGATGTTTGTGACTTTTTTGAGGCAGAGGAAAGGAAAGAGAAAAAAGTGAATAAGTTGAAACATCAATTTGAAGTCAATAAAATGTTTACATCAGTGGTGAACCAGATGTCCCAAGAAATGTAGATCCAAGAAATATGGCGGACTAGTTATGTAGAGTGCGATGAGAGAAATACGAATGGTGTGAAGAATTAGCAATAAGTTAAAATTCACAAATACAAAGAAATTAAAAAAAAAAAAAAAAAAAAATACGAATGTAGGTCAACTCGGAAAGACGCAGATCAGATTATCGTAAATCGGCACCAACATTTCAAAAGGGCGTAACTGCTTTTTGAAATAGTGCCTTCTCTCAAAGCTGTGGATCGTATGTTCAATCTTTTGGACAATCTATAAGTACTAAAAGAAAGCTAAAATCCCCCTCTTTCTGATAGTGGGGATGGATTTCATGGGAAATATGAAATACGATCCACAGCTTCAAAAGAAGGTACTGTTTTGAAATGCAGTTACGCCCTTTTGAAATGTAGGTGCCGAAATCAGTGGATGAGTTCAACACTATTTTTTCTGTATTTGCATTTAGGGGAGTTTTCTTCTCTTCTCTCTTGTGAACTTGCCTTCGACCACAATCGAATCAAATGCGGTTGACAAACTTTATCTTTGACGTAGAGCCATCTTTAACATATGGACTGGACTGAACACTGAAATGACTTTTAATATAGGTTCGTCTGCGGGTTCGCTTTTTAACCTAACTTATATTTGAATCGAACTTGACAGTTATCTCATGAGTTGTTATGTATTTCAAACTTTAGTCAAACTGGTGCCTCAATATTGCAATAACGGTTAAGCACGCTGTAATGATACTTACATATGTACCTCGTCACCCACTTCATGCAACTACATTAGTGGTCTAATAACACTTAGCGCGCTCGGCATAGTTCCATCATGCCGCTCAAAGTGTTGCCACAAATAATGCTAAGTTTGCAAAACCCGGTTATCTGGCTGGTGGGGCATGGGAGCCTAAGCTTCAACTGTTAATGCAATCAGAGACTACTCAGACTTAGACGTGGGCGATCCTATATATGAAGGGTTATCCAAAACGCTCTGGAGAATTCTCAAGACGCATTCTAATAAATCTAATAAGCCTAAGATGCCATTAACAGGAGGAAAATGGCAAGATAATATAACAATATATGGTTTATGTAATGTAAAACAATTCAACATAACAAAAGAGAACCATTCCAAAACCATTTGATTAAATGTATAACCAGTAGTGAAATTACAATTAAAAACAATTTATTTACGGTACATTTTATTGTTTGAAGCCATTCATGTACCATATAATGTACGGTATATTTAAACCCACGTATCAGTATTTTGAACAATTCATTAACAATAAAATGTATGGTTTTGCAAAAAAATATATATGGAGAAAAATATTTTGTTATATTGTTACGATACTTAACAACCTGTATAATATATTGTAAAAATCTTATTTACAATTCACGGTATGGTGTCCTACATTACATCTTATTGTTTTTGTATTTTTATTTTTACAGTGGTGTCTATTGTAAAAATATGGTTCTAAATAGTACTGTTACAATATAACGTTCGGTTTTTCTACTGTATTTTTTATTCGGGTCCGTTTCTATATTTTTCCTGTAAAGTATTAAAACAAATCAATCATTTGACTTATTGTTTACATTGGTCGGTCTTCTTCTTATTTTTGTAAAAATAGTTTTTCTTAGGTGGTGCGATAACTGGTACAGGCACCCTACATGAGATGTGTATGTAGATAAGAGAGTATAGTGAAAGTAGATAGAATACAAAGTAGAATGAAAGAGACGAGCCAGGGATTGAATCCAGGACCTTCTGCATTTAAATCAGGAGCAGTAGACACTAGACCACCAAGCTCGTTTGGAATATTATTTTAAAGAATTTCTAGAAGATTTTTTTAGAGGAATGTTCGAAAAACACCTGGTTGGACCACTTAAAAATTCTCAGAGAAAACCTCCTAAGAATGCGGGAGAAGTGGTAAATGGTTTCTAAGGAAAAAAAAAAATTTTGAAGATTTGCTAGACAAATCCTTGAAGAATTCCCGTACAGTCAGGTTTTTTTTTACGCGGGGGATACATACCGCGTAAAAATAAACCGCGTTAATTCAAAAATCCGCGTAAAAATAAACCGCGTTAATTCAAAAATCCGCGTAAAAATGAACCGCGTTAATTCAAAAATCCGCGTAAAAAAAACCGCGTTAATTCAAAAATCCGCGTAAATGAAAACCATTTAACTCATTAATTTCCTTCTTAATTTTATATTAAAAAATGAACTCAACGAATTACTTTAAGACAACATTTTAAGATTTTTGCCTGTCACTCAAAATTTCTACAAGTTACACAAACTGCCAAGCTATTGTTTAAAGGTTTAAAGCTTTTACCATCATTGATGACGTCAAACCCGACATCAACCTATCATTCACCTATTTTTATTTTGGCCACCAAACCCAACATGGACCCAATACTTGGTCGATGTTGGTCCAACAGTGGCTCAACATTCGATAAAAATTGACCCAACTTTGACCCGACATTCGATATTTTTTCAGTCTGGCGGAATTTGGCAGGGTTTTCTCGTGTTTCGTGCCCTGATTGAATGATATCGTTTTGAACATGAATAGAAGGAACAATGTTTGAAAAGATTTGTTGGTTAATGTTCAAATGAATGAGATGAAGTTTTGCAACACTGGTTGTTAAGACTCCATCTCACAGTTGTTGCATAAGTGTCGAAGTACAGGCAGTAAATCATGTTCACTTAACCTTCCGTAACTCGCGCGGTTGCCCACCACCGTCAACACCACGCTTATTACTGAACACGAAAAGCGAGATTATTTCAACATGTTGTACAAAATACAACAGCGCGATTGCTCGAGGATTGGTAGTTAAAGGTCACAAAGCATTCTCAGAAAAAATTGGGATATTCCAGGTAATCCTAAGTGTTCTGGAACTCAGTTTTTAAAGTCTATGGCTATGATAGTAGTTTCTCAAGCTGAAAATAGTAACTATACATAATTAGACAGGGTTTAAATCAATAATTATTCCAAAATAGTTTTAAAATATTTCAAATCAGAAAATTGAACAGCCAGAAATAGACATAATAGACATAATTATCTGATAGATCCTCTCCTCTCTCCTCTTCTTGGCGTAACGTCCTCACTGGGACAAAGCCTGCTTCTCAGCTTAGTGTTCTATGAGCACTTCCACAGTTATTAACTGAGAGCTTCCTCTGCCAATGACCATTTTGCATGTGTATATCGTGTGGCAGGCACGAAGATACTCTATGCCCAAGGAAGTCAAGGAAATTTCCTATACGAAAAGATCCTGGACCGACCGGGAATCGAACCCGTCACCCTCAGCATGGTCATGCTGAATACCCGTGCGTTTACCGCCTCGGCTATATGGGCCCTTTATCTGATAGATAGATACAATAATAGATATAATAATAATCTCTGGACATAATAGATTACAAATCGTAGATTTGTACAATGAAAAAAGTTCATGTAATCTCAAGAAAGGTTTGGATGTCCTTAGACATCTCAACAGATCTGATGCTGTCTATTAAACTTTGAGATGTTCAGTAAGTCATGAAAGATTACAAGTCGTAGCTTTGTATTATGAATGAAGTTACCGATACACCCGTAGACTTTAGGATCAACACTCCAGAATATTTTGGATGACCTAGGATATCCCGACTGATTTGAAACTGTCTATTGAACTTTCAAAAGACTTACTGGGCTTAATAGATTACAAATCGTTGCTTTGTATAATGCAGGAAAATACCGCTGCACCCGTAGAATATGGGATCCAAACTCCAGAACAGTTTGGATGACCTAGGATATCCCGACTGATCTGAAACTGTCTATTGAACTTTTAAAAGACTTACTGGGCATAAAAGATTACAAATCGTTGATTTATATGATGCAAGAAGCTACCGCTGCACCCGTAAACTTTAGGATCTAAACTCCAGAATAGTTTGGATGACCTAGGATATCCCGACTGATCTGAAACTGTCTATTGAACTTTCAAAAGACTTACTGGGCTTAATAGATTACAAATCGTTGCTTTGTATAATGCAAGAAGTTACCGTTACAGACGTAGACTTTAGGATCTAAACTCAGAACAGTTTGGATGTCCTTGGATATCCAGAAAATTACTCTGCATCATATTCTACCTTTTTAATGCTGTTAAGCACCAAAACTACAGAAATATGTAGAAAAAACTCTATAATAATGCTTGGAAAAATTCCGGCTTAAAATTAAAAATCCACGTAAATGAAAACCGCGTTAATTCAAAAAAACCGCGTAAAAATAAACCGCGTTAATTCAAAAATCCGCGTAAAAATAAACCGCGTTAATTCAAAAATCCGCGTAAAAAAACCTCGTAAATGAAAACCGCGTAAAAAACCCGCGTAAAAAAAACCTGACTGTACAGGAATTTTCGACAAAAAAAAAGCCTGAAGGAATACTTGTAGGAAGGTATGCAGTTAATTTTAAGATTCCATTCCATATTCAATCCGCCAAATTATTCTTTAGTTTGAGGATTTAATCACTTATTATTTATATATGTTTGTGGATTTTTTTTAATTTGGGAGGATTCTTGAAGTAATTCATCGATATTTGAACGAGTTCTTAAAAATTTTCACGAATTGGAGAAATTTGCGGAGGAAATACTAAGTATAAAAATTAAATTAATCTTCATCCCATAAAGATTGCTCTACGAATTCCTCAAGTCTTGAGGAATTCGTAGAGCAATCTTTATGGGATGAAGATTAATTTCCGCTCCCGGCGATGAAAATTTTCATGAGAATAGTTTCTTCCCCGTATCCACTCGGTACATGCCCCTTACATGTGTCCGTTGTATAATGTTAAGTTTCATTCAGTCTGTACAGTCCCTGACTGAAGAAACTGTCCGTATCCTTTTTAGAAATTGATTGAAGAGATTCCTAAAAATCATTGAAATTTTTTTTAGAGATATCAAATCCTACAGAAATTCTTGCAGAAATCCATGAAGGAGGTCTTGGAGATATCTCTATATAAATTTCTGAAGAACTTCTTGCGGTAATGGTTGGAGGAATTCGTCAAGGAGTTCATGGCATTTACCCTTGGTGAAATTTTAAGAAAAAATTTTGATCAATCCGAATCCGTTTTGGGAATATCCTGGAGGAAGATCAAGTAGGCATTGGTGATCCCGACTTGGTTTGACACATTTCACTTCTTGTTCAACCTCCAACCAAAATAGATCATATAAATGTTTGTTCATACAACGTATACCGTGAATCCAAATAGGTTACCTCGATTTCACAACTGGAGTTTCAGTATGTGCGCTTACCTGGAAGCAATGAGAGTAGACCATACGTTGACAGAGGACCCTCCCGCACAAGAAGCTTTGAAGGCCAAATTTGCAGAGGTGGATAAGAAGGCAAAATCCTTGCTGATCGGATTCCTCGCTGAGTGTCTCGAAGTTACACGGGAGAAGAAGTCGCCGAAAGCTATTTGGACAAGCCTGCTAAACACGTTTGCGAAGAAGTCCTTGGGAACGCAGAACCTGATCTAGAAGTAGTTCAGCCGTTTGAAGATAAAAGAAGGTTCGTCGATGCGTGAATATTTACCTGGCATTTGAGAATTTGATACGCCATCTACGGGTTGCTGGTGCGACGCTGTCGGATGCAGATATGGTGGTATCACTGTTCAAAACTTCTAGATTCATCCGATCCTCTCATCACGGCCCTCGAAACCCTGGGAGACGATCAAATGACGCTGAACACGGTGGTGTATGCAATCGAAGAGGAGCATGTGACCTATCCAAAGGCGTCGGATCAAGAGGGGGTGTTGAAGTTGAAGATCAAGTAGGCATTGGTGATCCTGACTTGGTTCGTTTCTTGTTCAACCTCTAACCAAGATAAATAAAATATATATTTATTCATAACGTATACCGAGATTCTCAATGTAAACAAACCTTGTATAAATCCATGAAGGAGGTCTTGGAGAAATTCCTAGAGAATCTCCTGAAGAGCTTCTTGGAGTAATTTATAGAGGAATTCGTCAAGGAGTTTATGGCATTTATGCTTGGTGAAATTTTGAGAAAAAATTTGATCTATTCAAATCGATTGGATGAATATCTTAAAAAAACAGGAGGAAATCTTTTGGGAATATCCTAAAGAAATGCTTGGGAGGAATTTCTGGAGAACTCCTTCAAATTTCTCAGAGGCACTTCTACAAAAAAAATCTGGAAGAACTCAGACAGAGAAACTCGAGCGAAAATTCCAGAAGGAACTCCAGTATAAATTCCTGGTGATATTTTGCCTATGATCGCATATCTGTCCCATATTTGCTGTCTTTACCATATGAATGGGATAATTATGAGATCATAGGTAGAAGACATTTTTGCTGGAAGGGTTTTGGCAAAATCCTAAGAAAGTTTCTGGGGGAACTCCTAGAAAAAATCCTTTGGAAGTGTGATACATATCTTAATATTACGGATTGCACATTCATCTCCACTTAAGTTCCAGTGAAGGATAACAGTATCCCAAAACAAATCGGACCGTTTAGATTTAAAAATTGTGTAGATTAGTTACTCTTATTACATGGATCAAATGATATATTATAGTTCCAATGAGAGGAGTGTAAAGGTGTCGATCAACATAGGAAAATGTTATAATAAACTGAGCCCTGGCGAAGCCTTATGCTCATAAAATATGTGCAGTACTTTTTCTTAAAGTAGCTGCTTAATAAAGTAGGTGTAAGTTGAACATTCGACACTGAAAAAGTCTGTAAGTCGCAGACGAAATTAATAGACCTGTCCTAAGATAAGCACAGTTATTGCACTACTACTGCAGCGGAATTCAAAGAAATTTAAAAATAATTATTTTTAATCTTTCTTTTGCATGAAGAAGTGATGCTGAATGGCTATTTCACCCAATTGCATATTTGTATTAAATTTAAATTAGTATTTCAAGATTGAACATGCTTTTACTTGCTGCTTCTTGCATTTATCCATTTGTTGGTAAATGGGTAAGACGAGAACACAGCAACTTAGAATAAATTGAATCTACTTCATTGAACAATCGTACATATGTAATTATGTATTTGCACTTTAGTTTCGATAACCCGCTTGATCAATTCCAGAGTTGAAGGAAATATTTTGTATTTTGAAAAAGTTGTAAAAAAACAATCAATTTAGTCCCGACTTACGTTTGAGTTTGCACAGGCCTTACGACTGCTTAGCTTTCAGGGAAAATATGTAACATTGATAGCTGAAGTCTACTTACCTTTGTACGTAAGTGCACCGGGGCTCCGGTGGCCGGAGATGGCATGCTCAGGGGAAATATGCCGGATGGGAGGCGATAGGGTCGCCGAAAGGGATTTACCACCACCGCCCCCAGGACCAGCGCCGGGTGTCGTACAGTGAAGCGAGCCCGAGCCCCGCACCACAAGCGAGCTCACCGGAACGAACGCCTTCATAGGCTCGTTCTGTTTGCGTACTCGGCTGGACATTTTTCTTCCACTTGCGTTTCACTATCACTTTGGGTTCCGCTGCTGCACTGCTGCTTCTCTACTACTGCTGACGACAGATTTCACTTGCACTTCTTGCACAATATTCATCCGCTTCTGGCCGAGGTAAAAATCGAATTTCATACACTTTATCGCTTCGGAAATACCGAAAATCCAACCCCGTCCAATCGCTGGCTATTCGGAGCACATTTTCAACGACTTTAACACACGAGACACGGCACTAGCAAGCCCGAAAATCGCAGACATTACATTTTTTCCGACGATTCCGATTTTCTTCCTGAACAACTCCAGAGAAATTGGCCTTTGTTCGTCGTTCGCCTTCCACTCCAAAAGCTGATGGATGTCGACGGGAAAAGATGGAAGCGAAAAAAATAAAAGCGACTTCCAAAAGTTTGACAGTGCGGAAAAATGTGAGATGTGAGCAACCACTTCACACTGGTCAACAAAAGTGTTATTTTTGCAATTTGGCATCACCTTTAAAAAGTCTGTTGGCAAACAAATTCTATAAAACAGAGTTTCCCAAACTTTTTGCTACCGCGGCGCCCTTTAAATTTTCCAATAATGTCACGGCGCACCATTTTTTTTTAAATTTTAAACAACTTTCACTTTAAAATGTCAAAGGCAGAATCGTAAAACACCTCTTATGTCATGTTGTCTTGAAACTCAGAAAAAAAATTGGAAACCTAACTTTTTTTAATAAATTTCTCAAAGCTAATTTTAATATTTGTAAGATTTCAAAAATCGTATTGATTTCATTACAGAAGCTTTATAATTTAAAAAAAAACTCAATGTACAGGTAGAACAAACTGCTGATTTTTTTTTTTTAAATTCAGTCAAAAATTCTAAAGCGTTTGCAATTATGAATGAATTCTAATTAAATTAAAATGGCTTCACAGAACTTCACATGAAGAGATTGTAAAGAACCTGCCAGGTGGGGTTTTGTTGAACCTTTTTTTTTAAAAATATCAACTTTACCCTTTGGGGCTGGAGTAGCCATATCTAACCCCGGTGATGACACCGAGCATAACAAACTTGTTCGAGTTTAGCGAGGTTGCGGCAGTACTGATGAAACAGTCCGGTTTAAAAAAGTTAAAGCTAGCTTGGATTCGTGAGACTTTTTTCGGACAACTCAATGGGTTTATTTCGGCTTGGCAAAACTCGAGGCAAAAATAGTGTCGCTCCCCTCAGCGTTTAGTAGAGATGTGAACAGTTTTTCATTTGTCTTTTTTTGGCCCTTTTGAAAAATAGGATCCTTTTTCATTTGACGTTTTCCATTTTCCGTCCGATCGATGCTGTGCCGCTGCCGACGCCGACGACTGTTTATTTTAGTAAATTTTGCGGAGTGAAGAACTCGAAAAATAGCGAAAAAAGTGCTGCATTTGTTGGAATATTGCGTCACAGTTTCTTCTGAAAGCTTGTAGAACGAGGTAAGCATGAAATTATTACAGTAAATAGTTGATTTTACAGAGACATCGTTCTTAGATAGTGTAGGAGAGTTCGCGGGATGGATCCTCCGAAAGAACCAACAAAACCTGGTTTGGATGCGGATTCGGATGCAGCACTAGCTGCATCTGCTGCAAATGCTGTGGAACAATGGCGTACGTATCAGAATGCGTATGCGCTGTATCAACAGCAGCAAGCTGCTTACGAGCAGTACATGCAAAAACAAGCCACTATCACTACGTATGAAGAACAGCAGGCAGCCTACAATCAGTACCTGGAGGCCCACAATAGCTACCAGAAGCAACTGGAACAATACGAACAACATAAGGCGTATCAGGAATACTACACGAGTGGAGCGGCGGTTGATCCTGCTGCCTATTACCCGGCAACTACGACGGCATACCCACATGTTGCTGCTGGAGCCGTGGTTCCCCCGGTATTCACCACTCCACTGGCGCATGTCGATCAGTTCTACAACAAAGCAAATGATCACCGGCGTGATCCTTCCACGCTGAAAGATCGATCTTATGTTTCCAAGCGTGCCAAGGCTTATACATCTACTAATTATTATGGTAAGGAACTAGCGATAAACTTCCGGTGTCATCCCAATTAAATTATTCCCGTTTCAGCCAATCCGGACGACGAGCAGCTTTTCCCACCGGAGTTGAAGGCATTGTTTAGAGATCTGGACTGTGGTCTGTGCAAGAGCAAAATGAATTCCCACATCTCCGCCAACGTGCACTATCAATCGAAGGTGCACGAGAAGAAAATCATCCAATGGCTGACGGACTGGTGCGAGCGTACCGGAACACCTATGCCGTATCGGGCCAAGCGGAAGCCCGTACCGGTGGAACCGGTTGGGCCGAATTCATTGCGCTGTGAGGCATGCGATTTGCCGCTAACTTCGATCCAGCATGCCAATCAGCACTACACTGGAAAACGGCACCGAATGGTGGTTAGCGGCAAGAAAACCCCGGCCGGCAGGGGCTACTTCAATAAGGATGGCCAGTGGACTAGACGGTGAGTTGTGTTATTGGACATTACTGGATTGGAATTGTTTATTTATTTTATTTATAACCCTTACTATGTTCCTAATTGATTTAAGGACAAGGTATTTGGAGTACATTGCTCAAAATTTCTAGAGCACCGTTTTTTAGAACCGTTGAACGGATTTGGATGAAAATGCATCACGCTAATTGTTCAGTGGTTGTCAACAGCGTGATGCATTTTAATCCAAATCCGTTCAACGGTTCTAAAAAACGGTGCTCTAGAAATTTTGAGCAATGTACTCCAAATACCTTGTCCTTAATTGAAATTGTTGAACTAGATTCAAAGTTGTCACGGACGAATCAAATACTTGCTTGAAAATGCTTTTGTCTGCAATATATATTTGTACGCATACATACATACATTTATTTGTTCCACATCATTAAGACAAGACATAATCAACAATGAGCCTCTGCACGAATCTGACGTACTGCTCACTCCCACAGAAAATTTGAAAACACCGCGCACAGTAAAAGTCAAATTTGACTTTTACTGTGCGCGCTGTTTTCAAATGTTCTGTGGGAGTGAGCAGGACAGGGCAAATTCGTGCAGAGGCTCATAGTACGCCACAATACTCGGTTTGTGGCTGCCGCTCTCCATCCTCGGTCACGCCCAATGCTCGCCAAGTCACGCTCCACCTGGTCCGCCCATCGTGCTCTCTGCGCTCCACGCCTTCTTGTGCCAACCGGATCCGTTGCAAACACCAGCTTTGCAGGGTTGTTGTCCGGCATTCTTGCAACATGCCCTGCCCACCGTATCCTTCCGGCTTTGGCCACCTTCTGGATGCTGGGTTCGCCGTAAAGTGCAGCGAGCTCGTGGTTCATCCTTCTCCGCCACACACCGTTCTCCTGCACACCGCCGAAGATCGTTCTTAGCACGCGTCGCTCGAAAACTCCGAGTGCTTGTAGGTCCTCCTCGAGCATGGTCCATGTCTCGTGCCCGTAGAGGATTACCGGTCTTATTAACGTTTTGTACATGGTACATTTGGTGCGGGGGTGAATCTTTTTCGACCGCAGTTTCTTCTGGAGCCCGTAGTAGGCCCGACTTCCGCTGATGATGCGCCTCCGAATTTCACGGTTCACGTTGTTGTCAGCCGTCAGTAAGGATCCGAGGTAGACGAATTCCTCCACCACCTCGAAAGTATCCCCGTCTATCGTAACATTACTACCCAGACGGATCCGGTCGTGTTCGGTTCCGCCTACCAGCATGTACTTTGTTTTTGAGGCATTCACCACCAGTCCGACCTTTGCTGCTTCGCGTTTCAGGCGGGTGTACAGCTCTGCCACCGTTCCAAATGTTCTAGCGATAATGTCCATGTCGTCCGCAAAGCACACAAATTGACCGGATTTTGTGAAAATCGTTCCCCGGCTGTTGAGCCCGGCTCGTCGCATCACACCTTCCAGCGCGATGTTGAAGAGTAGGCATGAGAGTCCATCACCTTGTCGCAGTCCCCGGCGAGATTCGAATGAACTAGATAGTTCACCCGAAACCCTTACGCAGTTTTGCACACCGTCCATCGTTGCTTTAATCAGTCTAGTCAGCTTCCCAGGAAAGCCGTTTTCGTCCATGATTCTCCATAGCTCTGCGCGGTCGATACTATCGTATGCCGCTTTGAAGTCGATGAACAGGTGGTGCGTTGGGACCTGGTATTCACGGCATTTCTGGAGGATTTGCCGTACGGTAAAGATCTGGTCCGTTGTCGACCGGCCGTCGATATAGCCGGCTTGATAACATCCCACGAACTCATTTGTTTTAGGTGACAGACGACGGAAGATGATCTGGGATAGCACTTTGTAAGCAGCATTCAAAATAGTGATCGCCCTGAAGTTCTCACATTCCAAATGGTCGCCTTTCTTGTGAATGGGGCAGATTACCCCTTCCTTCCACTCCTCCGGTAGCTGTTCGGTTTCCCAGATCCTGACTATCAGCCGATGCAGACAGGTGGCCAACTTTTCTGGGCCCATCTTGATGAGTTCAGCTGCGATACCATCCTTACCAGCTGCTTTGTTGGTTTTGAGCTGGTGAATGGCATCCTTAACTTCCCTCAGCATGGGAGTTGGTTCATTTCCGTCCTCCGCTGCACTGGCGTCGTCGTTCCTTCCGTTGCCGTGGGCTCCCGTGCCTACGTTCTCCACGCCGTTCAGGTGCTGATCGAAGTGCTGCTTCCACCTTTCGATCACCTCACGTCCGTCCGTCAGGAGGCCTCCGTCTTTATCCCTGCAGATTTCGGCTCGCGGCACGAAGCCGTTGCGGGATGCGTTGAGTTTCTGATAGAACTTCCGTGTTTCTTGGGAACGGCACAGCAGTTCCATTTCTTCACACTCCGCTTCTTCCAGGCGGCGCTTTTTCTCCCGAAAGAGGCGGGTCTGCTGTTTCCGCTTCTGCTTATAACGTTCCACGTTCTGTCGAGTCCCTTGCTGCAGCATTACCGCCCTCGCTGCATTCTTCTCCTCCAAAACCGTTCTGCACTCTTCGTCGAACCATTCGTTCCGTCGATTCCGTTCCACGTACCCGATGGTGCTCTCGGCTGCGTCGTTGATGGCTGCTTTCACTGTACTCCAGCAGTCCTCTAGAGGGGCCTCATCGAGCTCGCCCTCGTCTGGCAACGCGGCCTCGAGATTCTGCGCGTATACTGAGGCGACATCCGGTTGCTTCAGTCGCTCTAGGTTGTACCGTGGCGGTCGCCGGTACCGTACATTGTTGATGACGGAGAGTTTTGGGCGCAGTTTGACCATCACCAGATAGTGGTCGGAGTCGATGTTGGCGCCACGATAGGTCCTGACGTCGATAATGTCGGAGAAGTGCCGTCCGTCAATCAGAACGTGGTCGATTTGAGATTCCGTCTGCTCCACTGATCACCACTCCAGGTGTAACGATAAGGGAGGCTGTGTTGGAAAAAGGTGCTACGTATGGCCATATTTTTGGAGGCGGCGAAATCAATGAGTCGTAGGCCGTTTTCGTTCGTTTGCTGGTGGGCGCTAAACTTACCAATCGTCGGTCTGAATTCCTCCTCCTGGCCTACCTGAGCGTTCAAATCTCCTATGATGATCTTGACGTCGTGGCTTGGGCAGCGGTCGTACTCGCGTTCGAGCTGCGCGTAAAATGCGTCCTTGTCATCATCAGTACTTCCGGAGTGTGGGCTGTGCACGTTTATTATGCTGAAGTTGAAGAATCGGCCCTTGATCCTCAACCTGCACATTCTTTCGTCGATCGGCCACCAACCGATCACGCGCCTCTGCATATCACCCATCACGATGAAAGCTGTTCCCAGCTCGCGTGTGTTGCCGCAGCTCTGGTAGATGGTATCCCGAGCAGGGAATGAGAACTAATTGAAAACAAATTGAGTTATTTAGATATCACGATTTTTGATAACAAAGTGAGTTTTCATTTTGTATGACTTAAGTGTTAACATAACAAAAATGATAACAAAATAATATACTGGAATGTCTAATTGAAAACAGAATGAGTTCTCATTGATAACAAATTGATATCTCATTTTGTTATCCACATTTTACGACTTGATATCATACGCAGTTCTCAGGGAGTTATCAAATCTATAGGGTAATAACTAAAAATTTATAACAAATTTAGTATTCATTTTGATATTTTATTAGATATTAATTTACATGAATAAGTAAACATTTAAATGAAATCTAATTTTTAATTCAGAAGAATCTCGTGATTGAAAACTTGTTTTGTTTGATACGATCAGAATATGGCTCCTATTAATAGCGACATTGAAGTTACAAAGAAAAGTAAATTTCGAGTCAAAGGACAACTGCACGTAATATTTTTGTATAATTATATTTCAGCTTTTCCTTCTGATTATATACACTGCAGTATGTAAAACAAATGTGGGAGATGTTCACGACATCCCAGAGCCACAGGCATCGGGACTCAAATGAAATAACATCGAGCAACGAATTGAGTCGCATTCTGCTTTTCAGCTCTTTTCTTCGTTACCCGGAGAAAAATCATGACATTGAAAAAATAAGGCACCCGTTTGGAAAAATATTTTGCTTCATTAATTCTATCGGGTTTGGCATAATGATCAAATGGCATAATCTGGTATAACAGTTGTTTGGCAAAACGGCCGTTTGGCATAACAATAATCATCATTTTCATGTATGATAAATATCTGTATTATTTTCAACAAAACTGTATCAGACATCACGGGATCATTGTACGGAGCTACAACGAACCCTTTTTCTCGCGAGAAAACTTTATAAAGGTAAAATATGTGACCTTCGACAGTAGAAAGACCGTGAATTACTTCGGTTGGCAATATCCAACTTCATTTGTCTTTAATTTAGAATTATGCCAAATTAACATCATGCCAATCGGCTATAATGCCAAATGACTATGTATATGCCAAACGACCTAAAGTGTGAGAAAATTTTGAACAGGGGAACTCTCGTTATTTCCTTACGAAAGTGCGAATGGTGCTGTTTAAAAATATAGAATTGGAGAAATAATCACCCTGTAGTTCAACTTTCTTATTTGACAATATGTTTAGATTGATATAACTGATATTGGGGAACTTTTGTATTCTGGACAGTTTTGTTCTCTTCATCATGGAAGGCTTTTTGAAACCTGTTGAAGTCAACGTTGGCCTCAAATCTTTCCCATCTACGCTAAGCTATACGATCAAGTTTCAGGCAATTTGGCCGATGAAAACTTCCTCATAATGAAGAGAACAACGCTGCCGATAATGACCAGTCGCCCTTAAAAGACTTATTAAAGTTCAAGCCAATTTAAATCAACAGCATGACCTGACCATTACCCAGAATCAGCAAATTATAAATTTTGTGTCAATATGGAAGTACAATACTCAGCTAGATTTAACAAATATTATATTCACAAAATAATTAATGTTAATAAAGCATGTTATTTTGGATTTTTAAAATCAAATCTTGTTATCATTGAGTTTTTGAAATGATAACATAATGATATCTCAATTTGATATTAAATAAAAACAATTGGGAACGAAAACTTGTTTTGATTTCATTTTGTTATCAATAACAAAATGAGTTATCAATTTGTTATAGGTTTGTTCTCATTCCCTGCTCGGGATGATTACCTCTAAACGTTCGCACCATGGATCCTGTCCAACACACCTCCTGCAGCGCTACGATGCCGAACCCGCGGTCCTTCAGTAGATCGGCGAGTATGCGGGTGCTCCCAATGAAGTTGAGAGATCGGCAGTTCCACGTACCGAGTTTCCAATCGCAAGTCCTTTTTGTTCGCTGGGGTCGTTGCCGTTGGTCTCGGTTCGTATTATTCTGTTGCTGATTTTCCGTTACAATGGGTTTTTACGGCTGGCTCGTAGGGCCTGACACTAACCCCCTACTTTCCGGAGGACCATAGTGCACAGTTGAGCTTAGAGTCCTTCCCTGGCACTCGGACGTAGATCAGCCGCCCCTAACATGGGGATCAGACGCTGTTGTGAGCCGCTCCTCCTGGAGAACAGACGCTCAGGTTTGCCGAAGCAAACCCCCCCTTCCCTGTCAGCCTACGACCAAAGGTCCCACCGGGGTTGGTTACCCGATCTTCCCTAAGGTTGCTCATAGTTTCCGGCCGGTACCGCGTGGAGGTAGGGATAGGAGTTGCTGGGCAGAGGCTAGTGGATCACAATGGGATCTGAATTGCGCAGCATACCCAGCCTTTACCGTGCCCATAGTACGCATAGTCGATCGTTATTAATTTATAGAACATTTTTTATTAGCTCTTTGCAAAACAGTTGTTTACAGGAGCTCAGACAGAAATTTACTCGGGAAGGGGTTTTCGATGAATAATTATAAGTTATGTTTTCTTAACTCGATTAAGTTTGATAATTGATTTTTTAATGATCAACACGATGTAAAGCAATAAAATTGTTTCGAAGAAGATATAGTATCATTTTACAGGGCCCATATAGCCGAGGCGGTAAACGCACGGGTATTCAGCATGACCATGCTGAGGGTGACGGGTTCGATTCCCAGTCGGTCCAGGATCTTTTCGTAAAGGAAATTTCCTTGACTTCCTTGGGCATAGAGTATCTTCATGCCTGCCACACGATATACACATGCAAAATGGTCATTGGCAGAGGAAGCTCTCAGTTAAAAACTGTGGAAGTGCTCATTGAACACTAAGCTGAGAAGCAGGCTTTGTCCCAGTGAGGACGTTACGCCAAGAAGAAGAAGAAGAAGAAGAAGATAGTATCATTTACAATTGGCCAAAATGTATAAGATAAGCAACTTTGCTTTCTCACACAAAAAAGTTCAACTAGCTGTAATAGAGTGCATCAAACATTCTGAAATTTTGACTGCTTGTCAACCTATTATATGTGCATCATTGGTAAAAATTTGAGCTCAATTGATTAATGTTTCGCAAAGCTAGAACCGTTCCGTAAAACACTATTTTAAAGAAACTAATTTTTGAACTGTCATATCTCGGAAGCCGAAGTTGAATCGAATCGAATTTAATAAAATTTTGAGCATTTTTAATTAAATAGATGATATTACCAACGGCTGGCAGGATGTACTTATTTAGGTAGACAAACTGCTGATCCGATGTCAATAACAGAAATCGGGCTTTGAATTTTGGAAAAATAATTCGAACGATTATATTTTCATTACAACGCACTACGCGTTTGACAGCTGACGTTGTGACAACATTGATTCTTATTGTTGCTTGCATATAGGGTGAGAAAAGAAACTAATTGGTCTTGCATTTACATTTATCGAAACAATCGGGCATGTTTAAATGCCAAACAAAAAAAAAAATATACTCTTCTTTGGAATTTGAGCTAGCAGAACAACATTGCCAACTGTTGGCGCGAGTTTCTTCTGGATCAATGAAACACATATCGAGAGCAGCGTTTGATAACGGCAGCTTCAATGCTATATTTAAAAGAATTCATTTTAATTATTTACATGGTTTTACTTAAAATTAACTTACATGATAGTTTCTTAATCACTAACGAACTCTTCCACTCAACGCACAACTTAACACTAAATCTCCTTACAATTCTAACGCATTCAATTAATTCCTATTGGATAGAACAGTTGCCAGTTTCACCTAAATACATGCGATACCGTCGCAACACCAACAGTACACCATCATTTGAGACTTCTCCATATTGATTTTGGCATGTTCGGAAAATCGTGTTATGTTTGAGTTACCTTTAAGTTTTATGCTATATTTGAACACCATTTTGAGCTCGTATTAATGAAATTCTACCACAAGGACGTAGCCAGCTTTTCGGCCAGGTAAGGGGCAAGCACTCTTAGCAAATTTGTACCCACTAGCTTTTATAACTAAACGTAATGAAATTGAATATAATAACATTATATTCCAAAAGCATTATTTAACCTTTCAGCAGTCACGCTGTTGTATTTTGTACAATACGTTGAAAAAAACTCGTTTGATCTACATAAATCGACGTGGTGCAAGTAGCGGTGACCAATTTCTGGAAGATTAAGGATTTTTATTCACTCGTGCATTATTTTGCTCTGATTTTTTTCAACAAAACATTCATGTCTACAAAACATTCAGAAGAAATTAAAGCTGAACTCTATTGGAAATTACGAACTCTTTTGAGGACTATCCTAGAATTTCTTGGTTCCTGTATGGATCCTTTTAAAATTATCTTCCAATACTATTCGCTGGAGTGATTCCTCCAGAAATTCTTGGAATAATTTAAAAAAAAATCATCAGGTGATTCTGGAGAAGTTCTTGGGTACATCCCTGAAAAGATGATTGAAGAAATAATGAAATTTCTGAAGGAACTTCTGAATGAATTTTTGAAGAGCACCTGAGTGGAATTTCTGAAGAAATCATTTGAGGAATTCCTGGGGCAATCCCTGGAAGAACTCCCGAAGCAATCCCTCGAAGATTTCCTGGATAAATCCCTAAAGAAACACCTGGATGAATCCCTGGAGCAATTCCTACAGAAATGCCTGGAGGAAGCCCTGTAGAATCCTTGGGGAAATTCCCGAAAGAATTCCTGGAAGAATTTCTGAAAGTCTACCTGGAGGAATTTTTGTATAAATTATGCGAGGAATACCTAAAGAAATATCTGATGACATCTCATGAGAAAATCCTTGAAGAAATCCTAGATAAATTTCTGGAGGATTTCGTAGAAAAAAATCTGGAGAAGTTCCTGGAGGTATTCTGAAAGGAATCCCTAGAAAAAAAATCAGAAGAAATCTCTTGAAGAATTCCTGGATGAAATTTTAGAGAAATTTCAGACGGAATTGCTGTAAGAATCCCTGAAGCAATTCCTGGGTAAAGATTTTCCCAGAGAATCCTGGAGGAACGCCTGGAGAAATTTCAGAACAAATGCGAAAACCGAGTTTGACAAGTTCTGCCTAGGAGGAATCTCTGACCATATCCCAGGAGAAATTCGTGGATAAATACCGGGAAGAATCTCTGAAGCAATTCCTGGACGAATCTCTGGAGGAATCCGTGAAAAATTCCTAATAGTATTTCTGGAGAATTACCTGGAAGAATCTCTGACAGGGACGTGCAATTTCGAAAGGAAAACATGACGCACGAAAGCTGTAGCAAATCGTTTCCCATGCGACGGGACTGCTGCGATGCTTCATAACTCACACTGCAATACGCTCGTTCATTATTGCTACTGAAACAAGTGTGCTTGAAAATTGAAGTGAAACACTTTGGATTTTCGTTTCAATTGTGGGTCATTGAAAAATTTCAATGTGCTAAAACACTATTTAAAACAATTTTTCAAATAGTGGTGCACGCCAATAGAAAGATCATTATGTTTTATGAAAAAGGAACACAAGTTCGACCGCTTAAATCCAATGGACTACCCGCTTGGCGCACACCCACAGTTGATCAGCAGGAGTAAATCCATTTTATTTTGTATGGTGAAAAGCATCTAAACTTGAATTACTTAAAATAGAAAGCTTTTACTGAAAAAAATATTTGGTAGGCTTAATAGTAGTCACCATTGTGCACAACCACTACCAAATATTTTTCTAATAATGTTTTCCACTTCGAGAAATACGCCTTTAGATGCTATTCGCCATACAATATTTTTGCGATTTACTTTTAGCGATTTTTCGCGCATAGAAGCTAGCACCACATTGGTCGATGCGGAGAGTAGGAAAACAGCCAATGTAGTTAATTCATTAACCGGCGCCCGTAACCATTGAGAGACTAACGCGCAAGAGTGAGGCACTACTGCTCTGCCGAGTGAAGCACAAGCAAAGGCATCCCGAAGAGAGACCACCGAGTGCTACGATGAATGAGAACGTTTTCCGAATCGAAAAGAAATACTCGAATAGTGTGTCAAACAGATTAAGTGACTCATTCAAATGTTGCATGAAAGTGTATCATTGAAACGAAATTAAACGCCCCAGCTCTGAAGAAATTCATAGAGGATTTCCTGAAGAAATCCCTTGAGGAATTGCTGATATCGTTTATGGAGGATGTCCAGGAGCAATTGCTGGAGAAATTCCTGAAGAAATTCCTGGAGGAATTCCTGAAGAAATTCTTGGGTATTTTATGGAGGAATTCCTGGAAAAGCTTGTGGAGAAATTCCTGGATAAAATCCTGGAGGAATGCCTGGATGAATTCCTAGAGGCATTCCTGTGGGAATTGCAGGAGGAACCTCTAGAGGAATTCTTGAAAGAATTACTGTATGCAATTCTAGAGAAATCTCCAGAGGAATTCGGGAAGATTTCTATTTCTATTTCTGTTATTTTTTAATTTCTGAAAAAAAAATCCCTTGAGAAATTCCTGGAGGAATTTCTTACGGAATTAATGGAGGAATTCCTGGAGAAATCCTCGAAGAAATTCCTGATGGAATCGCTGGAGGAATCCTTGAAGAAATTTGTAGAAAACTCCTGGATAAAATGCTGGAGGAATGCCTGGAGGAATTCCTAGAGATATTCCTGTGGGAATCGCAGGAGGAAGCTATGATGAAATTCCTGGAGGAATTTCTAGAGGAATTCTTGAAATAATTATAATCCGGTATACTGGATATATATAAATGTATACATTTCTAATCCTGAAAAAAAAAATACCTTAAGAAAATCCTGGAGGAGGAGTGCATGTAGAAATCCCCGAAGGAATTTTTGTAGGAATCCCTGGGGGAATCCTTGAAGAAATTTGTGGAAAAATCCCTAGAGGAATACCTGAAAAATTGCTGAATGTATTCCTGGAGAATTTCCGGGAAAAATTTCTCAAGAAATCTCTATAGGATTTGCTGAAACAATCCTTAAAGGAACTGCTAGAGGAATCCCTGAAAAAATCCCTGAAGAAATTCGTTGAGAAATCCTTGGAAATATCTCTGAATCAATTCATGAAGGAATCTCAGGAGAAATTTTTGGAGAAATGCCTGGAGGAATCTTTGAAAAATTGCTGAAAATATTCCTGGAGAATTTCCTGGAAGATTTTCTGAAAATTTGTGGAGAAATCCCTGGAAAAATCACTCAAGAAGTTTCTTAAAGATTTTTTAGCGGAATTCCTAAAGGAATCCCTGAAGCAGTTCCTGGAGAAAAATCTGGAAGAATTCTTGGAGGAATTCCTGAAAAAATTCTAGAAGGTATTCCTAGAGATAATGCTGGAAGAACTTTTGAAGTATTTCCTGGAGAAATTCCTTGATTAATTCCTGGTGATATTTCTGGAGGAATCCCTCAAGAAATTCCTGGAAGAGTTCCTTGAGGAGACCCTGGAGAAATTCCTGGATGGAATGCTGAAGGAATGCCTGCATGCATTTCTTGAGGTATCCTAGGAAGAATTCCTGAAGCAATCCCAAGAGAGTTTTCTGAAGGAGTCCCTGAAGCAACTCCTAGAGGAATCCCTGCACGAATTCAAGGAGGAAACCAGAATTCCTAGGAGAATTCCTGGTGGATTTTTTTGAGGATTCCCTGAATTAATTCCTGTAGAAAGTTTTGGAGGAATTCCTGTAGGAGTCTCTGAAAAATATCCCTTGAAGATTTCCTGGATAAATTGCTGTAGGAATCTCTAGTGGAATTCTTGGGAGAATCCCGGAAGCAATTACTGGAGGAATCTCTGGAGGAATGCCTGGAGGAAGTCCTGAAGAAATACATTAAGGAAACCCTGGAGGATTCCTTCGAGGAATCTCTGAAAACATTCTTGTAGGAATTCTTAGAGGGATCCCTGGAAGATATATTAGAGGAATACCTGTAGGAATTACTAAAGGAATCTCCAGAGGAACTGCTGGAGAAATATCTAGATGGATTTCTGGCGGAATTTTCGGAGGAATCTCTAGATGAATTCTTGGAGGAATTGTTAGAGAAATCCCCAGAAATTCCCAGAAAAATCCCTGAAAAAAATCCTAGAGGAATTTCTAAAGAAATTAGGGATTAATCTGGAATACCAGGAATAATTCCTGAAGAAATCGCAGATGAAATTCTTTGGCATATTCTAGAGGAATCCTTAGAAGAGTTTCTGGAAAAAAATCTCCAGAAGTAATCCCGGAAGCAATTTCAAGAGGAATTTCTACGGGAATCCCTAAACAGTCTCTGAAGGAAGTGCTGAATTAAGTTCTGAAGGAGTTCCTTAAACAAAGAACAAGGAGGAATTCCTAAAGGAATTCTAAGAAAAGTTCCTGGGAGGCTTATTGGAGGAATTTTTAAAATCAGTTGTTCCAGAAAGAAACACAGAAGCAATTCCCGAGTTATGTCCTGCAGAAGTTCTTGGAGGAATCCATGGAGGAATCCCTGGAGGATATCTTAGAGGAATGCCTGTAGTGATTAACGGAGGAATCTCGAGAAACACTCGTGGAGGAGTCTCTAGAAGAATTCTTGGAGGAATACCTGGATGAATTCCTGGAGCAATCTCTGAAGAAATTCGTGGAGGAATCCCAGAAATAATTCCTGAAGCAATTGCAGATGGAATCTTTGGAGAAATCCTGAAAGAATTGCAAGAAGAGTTCGTGGGGGAACTCTTTGAGGGATCCCTGTAACAGTTGCTGAAGAAAGCCCAGGAGGAATCCCGGAAGCAGTTCCTAGAGGCATTTCTAAGGTAATCCCTAAACAGTCCCTGGAGTAAGTACTGGCTTAATTCTGGAGGAGTTCTTGAAAAAATTCCAAGAGGAACTCCTGAAGGAGTTCTAAAAAGTGTTCCTGGGGGAATCGTTGCAGGAATTTTTAAAATAATCTCTGGAATTGATCCTGAAAGAAACACCGAAAAAATTCCCGGGTGAATCCATGGAGGAATTCCTGCAGGAAAACGTGGAGGAATTCCTGAAGAAATCCCAAGAGGCATCCCGGAAGTAATCCCATGAGGAATTCCTTTAGAAATCCCAGGAAATCTTTCTTGACAAATTCCTGGAAGAGTTTCTGCAGGAAAAATATGGGATTGTAACATAAGGCTGAATTTCAAAGAGCTGAATGCACAAAAGGCTGGATACAAAAGCGCTGAAATCAAGAAAGTGTAGCATAAGACTGAAATTACAAAAGGCTGAAAATTCAAAAATGCATAGGGTATTGGTTACCTTATTAAGCATGTGGCTCCCATTTTCATCCTACGAAAAACAAAGGATTGCAGCGCTGTTTGTTTTGTTTCTTGTTATTTTTGTATTTTTTGTTAGAAGTGAGCACCCATGAAAACAAAAAGAACGGAATCAATCGGTGCCGTAATCGCTTGTTTTCGAATAGGTTGAATATGGGAGCGTGAGATTACTGATGGCACACATACCCTATATCGGCACTAACATTTCAAAAGGGCGTAACTGCATTTGGAAGTAATACCTTCTTTCAAAGCTGTAGGTCGTACTGCCTCCCTTACACTCAAACCACCGTGGTTGTCGTAAAGAGGAGAGTTTTTCCCATCTGGTACTTGTTGTGAAAAACATGGAAATCCACAGCTTTAAAAGAAGGTGATGATTCCAAAAGCAGTTACGCCCTTTTGAAATGTTGGTGTCGATATAAGCTATAACACGTCTTCCTTTTCTTGAGGTAACGCCCGAACTGAGATCGAGCCCATAGACTAATTTCAAGACCTCGATGTACCAAAGAAAACGATCAAATTTTTGGTGACCAGTCCGGTACCCAATAAATATTCATAACCGTGTATTTTTTTCCGTGTAAATTGCCTTTTGTGTAAATTTTATTTAGCGTGTTACACTGATCTGACAGCTCTGACAGTAAGGGACTAAACATAAATTACGTAAAGTGAGTACCGAGGATTGTTCACAATCTGCGAACTTGACTGCGGAAAAAAATGCGACCATGACGCCGCTGTCGAGCCTGCTTCTCAGCTTTAGCATATCGTGTAACGGGCACGAAGATACTCAATGCCAAAGGGAGTCAATAAAATTTTCATAATGAAAAGTTCTTGGCTCGAACGCGAATCGTACGCGTAGCCCTCAGCATGAGCTCTAGTTTCGAAACTGAGCTTATAGTGAAAAGGCTAATGGTGCATACCAATGAACACAAAAAGGAACTGATGATATTCATATCGTTAATTTATCCTTCTTTAATTATGAGCTATTCTTTTGAGTCATGTTGTTTTGGAGGTGGTTGTCATTACGGCTACTAAAACAATATCAGAGAATTACCCTTCTTTGAAATATCGAAATAATCGACCAACAAACAAATAGATCGTAAAATCAATGAATGTATGTAATTCCCAATTGGCGTGATCTGTTTGTCTGAGTTGTTAGTGTTGAGGTTAGCCTTTAGGCTGGTGCGTTGGAAAACTAGTCGAATCACTGTTTCAGCCTTATGTTATTTCAGCATTTTGATGCATTCAGCGTTTTGTAATTTCAGCCTTTCGTAATTCAGCCTTTTGTACGTAACCCAAAAATATAAAGGAATCCATGTCTGCAATATTTGTTTGTCGAATTATTGCTGGAATCTTTGTATGGACTCCCAAAAGAATGTTTTGTACAATGTTTTAAGGATTAAGTTTTAGCTAATCTTGTAAACTTTCCTGTAGGGGTTTCTGGAGGATATTCCTGCTGAAATACTTCGAATTTTTCCAGATTAAATTTTTGGAGCAATCTCTAGCGGAATTCTAGAAGGAATATGTGCACGGGAACCTCTTATATAGATATCCCAGGAGAAATTCCCTGAGGAGTGTGTGGTGAAACCCGTAGAGGAATTCTTGAAAAATTGTCTGGAGCAATTTATGATGGAATCACTGAAGCTATGGACAAATTCTTGGAGGAATTTGTCGATGCATCCTGTAAAAATTTCTGGAGGAATCATGGGAGGAATTCTTGAAGCATTTCTTGGAACAAAGCCCGAAACAATCACTATCGAAACCCTGCAAGATGCCCATGGAAGAATTCACGGAGGAGAAACTCCTGGAGAAGTCTCCTGTGGAATTTCCGAAAGAATCCCTGAAGAAGCTTCTGAATAAATGCATAAAGGTATTTCTGAAGGTGTCCTTGGAAGAATTCGTAAAGAAATTCCATGTATTTTGCTCTTTGAATGATGTTTGAATTGCATACTAGAGGCTATCCATAAACCACGTGGTCATGAGGGGGGGGGGGGGGGTTCGGCCAATGACCATTTTGTATGGACAAATAAAATTTTTTGTATGGACTAATGACCACGCGGGGGGGGGGGGGGGGGGGGTTTGAAAAGTCCCAAAAAAATGACCACGTGGTTTATGGACAGCCCCGCTGAAAATTCGTGTAGCAGTAGCACATAACTGCAATCTATAGAGCAGCATACGGTTCTACCTACAAAGTCCTTCATTTTCCCTACTGCAACCGGTTCCGGCATATCTGGAAAATTTGGCATGCTGTTTTTTGTATTCCATAAATAAACATCACAAAATTTAGCCATTCAACCAAGTTGTTATTTGATAAAATTCTATGATATGATTGAAGTGGTTCTCTTGAAGAAATACTTGGCAAAATTTCCTGTGGTTCTCGAGTAAAAAAGGTTTGATAATTGTGGGTAAATTTTAAAACCTTAAATTATTAGAATGGTTTTTTTTTCTAGATATTTTTTTCTGGAACTCATGAGTTAATGATAATCTTTGAGTTGGCTCAAATCTGCCGGCCGGGGGGGCACGCCCCCCCCTCTGGCTACGCCCATGTTCTACCATCTACCAACACAGAGAAAGTCTCTTACACATAAAAACTTCCCCTTAACTGCCACAGTTATTACGAATATAAAATAAATTTTTGTAATTGCGTTGCGTTTTCCCCTACTTTTCACTCGCGGTTACTATGATAAAACGGCCTACTTTTCTTCACTAAAACAAAAGTGCCGAAAAGTACTACTTTTTGGCACTCTTAAGAGTGCTGAAAAGTAGAACTTTTCGGCACCTTTGCCAGAACCCACTTTTCGATAATTGCCGCGGCTACCGTAGATACAGCTGCTGCTTCTACATCCTCTTAGCTGGTCGGATCCGATTTAGGACTATTCACTATTCAGATTCTGATTAGGATTGCGGCAGATCTGGCGTAGAAACAGCAGCAGAAATTTCTTTTGCTCTTGCCCATGCTGTGGTATGAGGGCGACGACGTGAGCTTGCAAATTTCTGACACCAACCCACCAACCCTATCATAGCCTACCTGATCGAACAAAAGCACCACGTTGACGCGTATGAGTGATGGCACGTGGTTCCTCTTGTTACATGTTCGTGTAGCCAGAAAAAGTGATACTGATTCGGTATTTATTGCAATTACAAAAAACTTTGTATGCAACTCATTGCAAAACTCGATTTTTTCAGCACTCGTCGTATTTATCCAACTCGGCAAGCCTCGTTGGATAAATGTACGACTCGTGCTGAAAAAATCATCATTTTGCAACTTGTTGCATAAATAACTATATTGATATCACTATTTCAAAGGGGCGCTTAAAATACTGAGTTTTTATATAAAAGTTGCACGATGAAATTCACTCGGCACTGAAAGTTTCGTCCTCTATTCGATAAATATTTCACTGAAAGTTTAAATCACTACTGACGGAATTTACAAATTTTTTCACCAACTGTGTATTGTTGACAAAACAATTGAGGCTGATTGAATATAATTAATTCAAAAATGTTGCGATAAAAGTACTTTTTAGAAAGAACAGCAAAAATCTAGGGAAAGTGGTACAAATACGGCTGTCATATACTGCCGTGAATCGCATATCTGTCCCATATGCATAGGAAAGCCAGCAAAGATGGGACTGATATGCGATTCACGGTAGTATATGCTATGTTGTTTTATTTGTAGTCTGCACAAGGTTTACAAATAGCCTTCAATGTACGATTCGCAAAACCGTTGTGTTTTGTTTGCTGGTGTGAAAATGCATTTGAAAACCATGTCCAGGTTGGGCCAACTAGAATTAGACAAGTTATAATCTGTTTTGATGTAAGTTTTGAAGATAGTACGTACACTTTTCTCGATAGTACCTACATCAATTTTTTTTAGATCTGAAGAAATGAGTTTGAACCATTAGTAGACTTATAGCAGAGACTCCTGTACTATGAATTTGCGGACTCCCATAACACGAATTTTCATCAAACAATTTTAAAATTTTGTTAAATAAAAGACGTGTACGAATACGTTTGATGTAAATACTAGTTCAAAGAAAAATAGCTTGGGTTCACCCCTTGATCCCTAAAAATATTCGAATGAGTGTAACCAGTTTCGTACCTTTTAATTCCGCCCTATGTTGCTTATCCTTTGACAGATACGCGTATTTCGACTACCACTTGTAATCTTCCTCAGTGTTAGTTATGTAGATAACTGACACTGTGGAAGATTACAAGTGGTAGGGTAATTTTCCAATTGTTGCACGGCTAAAAATTCGCCAATTGTTGCACACCTCATAAGAATAACATGGAAAGTGCAACAATAGGCGAGTTTTTAGCCGTGCAACAATTGGAAAATTACCCTACTCGAAATACGCGTATCTGTCAAAGGATAAGCAACATAGGGCGAAATTAAAAGGTACGAAACTGATTACACTCATTCGAAGAGGGTATTCTGCTTAGAGGGTTCGAAAAGTCGGTACAAGGACCCTAAAAATATGTCGATGAATGATTTCTGTGAAAAACTTCGTGAGAAATCCAGGGAGGGTGCAGACACGTCAAACTCGAGCAAACTACGCCTACCTAACATGCATCGAGCGGGCCTTCCCAAACAACACAATGCGACTTGGCGGGCCATCCCCATCGGCAACACAAACCGATTTCCAAGCTGGATTCGACCAGGCTCCAGGTCGCGTTGCCAATCGACACTAACACACTCGCAAAAGATGAGCAGTAGGCCTACCTTGCCGCTTGCGGATCCTCTGGAGAAATCAGACCTTCGAAGACCGCAAAGCGATGACGAGATTTTATTATTTATTATGTAAGGATGTTAAACAGTTTTCAGTTAATAACTTTTTCCACATGCCTTAGATGGCTTTGCGTTCCAAAAGAAATCATTCATCCACTAATTTTTAGGGGTTAATGAGCAACCTGTGGCAATTTTCCTTTGACAAATTGATTTTCCCCACAGTGAATCGCATGAAAATTTGAAACGACTGGCGCTGAAATATAATTTCTCCGATCGAGCTGAAATTTTGCACAGTTGATATGGAGCCAAAATCTAACTCAAAAAGTGTACAGGAGTGAAATGTCTTTTTGTGTCCCATGCTAATATACATACTTCAGAAGAAGAAGCTGCATTGATACTTATTTCAAATGCTTTATATCTATATCTATCCGTAAAAATTGAATAAAATATCGTTTTCGTACATTTTTACTAGGAAGAGAAAATTTAAGTGCAACGGAGACACTTAAGGTCTCTAGATAAACTTATATTTCAATTTAAAATTTGTACCTTTTATTACTCTCAAGTATACGGTAAAACGAAAACACATAAAGTTCTGTATAAATAATAAAAATGTCGGACCCAACACATAATAAGGTTGTCTATTAATTACGTATGTTAATGTTCATTATTCTTCGACCTTCTTTATTGTAAGAAATATTTAGGGGATTCACTAAGCAGTGTAAACTGATTAATCTGATCATTTATTTCTTTCACAATTTCATGAAACATTTCAATAATCAAATAATCATACGCAGTTATTTAATCTGTTAAGTGAATACCCCTATTGTAATACATAAGGTCACAGTGCCAGGAACAGGCTTATTCGTGTACTGATCTAGATGTACCCGGTTTTATGTTATTCGTACTCAACTTTGTGTGACTACGTTTTACCGGCCAATAATGGGCGCATATATTATCTACTTTCAATTCTTGAGTCAGTCTCATGCTCAGATGGTAGATGGGTTCACTCCTGGGTTAACGGATACATTTTATCAGAAATTCAGATTTTGAAGATTTATTTCATTGGTAAGTAAAACGACTGGTTATTATTCTCTGGGAAGATACAGGGGTTACTCAAAATAACTGGGACAGGTAAAATTTTCACTTTTCAAAAAATGTTCAACTCGCTGTAACTTTTTGAAAAGTGCATCAAATATTCTCAATTTTTTACTGTAAGTTCATCAACTAGTTGTGTATCAGTAGTTTAATTTTGGAGAAGTTTGGACCATTGTCCACGGAGTTATAAAAATTCTAGAAAAAGGTAAAATTATCCGATAGCCAACTTTGAGCTGTTATATCTCCGGATTCAATGAACCGAAAGCAATGAAATTTTGACCATTTATGACTTGTATAATGAGCTATGAAAAACCTTTGACTTAACTTAAGGACATATATGAGCGAATCCAAAGATGGCCGTCACAATGGCTGCCTTGCAAATACCGAAAGCACAGATCTCCTCATCCAAGCAACAATCAGCGATGAAAAAGCAATGAGTAGCCTTGCTCACTCGTGGCAAACATTGAGTAGCATTTTGGTTTTCGTGCATTTTGTGGAAGACGGAATCGGTGCTCTCAAAAACGCGAGTCAAAAATGCACCTGGACGCGCTCCCATTTCACCTTAAAATTCTTAACACGGAAGAAACTTATAACGATTAGATTATTTTTCTAATAAAACACCAAATTATCTAAAACTTCAACATCGTTTCAAAATTCAAGATGCAAATTATAGTTCAATTAATTTCTCTCTAAATGACTTATATATAAATGTGTTTTGAAGGAAAGTTACAACATAGCCGCTTATAAATTGAGAAAGTAATGGGATGCATATTAGAAATTGATGAATTTACTAAAAATCGTGAAATGAATGAAATCGTTATAACTTTTTCTCTTGTTAAAAATTTAAAGTTAGATTAAACGTTTTTAAGAGTTCATCATATAAGTCATGAATGGTCAAAATTTCATTGCAATCAGTTCATTGAATCCGGAGATATAAAAGCTCAAAGTTGGCTATCGAATAATTATACCCTTTTCAAGAATCTTTATATCTTCGTGAAGAATAGCCCGATCTTTTCCAAATTTGAACCACTGATACACAACTAGTTGATGAACTTACAGTAAAAATTTGAGAATATTTGATACCCTTTTCAAAAAGTTACAGCGAGTTGAACATTTTTTGAAAAGTGAAAATTTTACCTGTCCCAGTTATTTTGAGTATCCCCTGTAGATCATCAAATCGAAAGCGAAATAAAATGTATGCTTAATCCAGGGGTACCCCGCCTGTGCTGAAGCCAAACACGAGGTTCCCGTTAATTTTTGTTTTAAGTGATAGCTGTTCGATCTGATCTCATCCGATGCACCACGATCGAAGGCTAGGAAACAAAAATACGACCTACGCGGTCAATGATGTGACCGTGATTGACCGCACCGGTAATGGCTTCATGCTCTGTGTTTCACTTGGAAGGTGTTTTTCTTACACTATTTCCTATCCTATGATTTTCAGCGCGGTTGCTCAAATTGCTTTCTCCTGCGCAATGGCGAATGGTTGAAGACGGGAACGCCAGAGTTATTGGTAATGTTATACTAGTGCAGTGGATTGACTTCAAAGGAAACAAACTGCCGGCGTTTCTTTAGAAATCAATTTCGGTATCGAGTAATTCTCGCTGAAACCAAGTTGCGGTTTATGTGGAGCCTTATTAGTTGTCTTTTATGGTCAGTCGTTAGAATATGGTGAAACAATGAAAGCTCTTTCGTATGTCTCTAATCAGAATTGAATTGCGTGCTTAGTAAATGTAAAATTGTGTGAATATATTTAAATTAATGATTGTTAAAAGCCCACTATTCATAAATAACATAAAAATGATAACATGAGATGCAAGGCCAAACTTAGAAATTATTTTGTCCTTGGCTTGTTCTTTAGTTCTCCCGGAAAATGCAAAAAAAACTACACTCTAATCGAAAAGCTTATCTTTCTCCGCTCTATGTTTTAAATTTTTTTATTCTTTTGAGAAGTCGCTTAAGTTCTAATTCTCACCGTATTCTAACGATGAAGTAAAAAATCTAATTTACAAACTTCAAGTAAATGGTGATCTGGATTCAACGAGAATTATTCTATTGGAATATTGATATGCAACTTGCAACAGTTATTGATTTGTCTTTGTTTATTGTTTTTTTTTTGTTTCCAGTGAGGTAAGGTTAGCTGTAATCTAGTCAAGTACAAGTCAATATAGCTGTTGTAATGTATATCAATATCTCTTACAGTTTTTCTAATACATTTCATTTTTTCCTAAAACTAGCCATGCAGTCTCAGACGGTGATCCAGATAGATTTGGAATTGGTCAATCGTTTGCTAATAAGAATCACTACAGCGTCAGCGAAGCCAAAAGAATGCGGTTGGAGCCTCCGCCAGCAGTTCCGGAGGGATTGCTCGAGGGTACTAACATTGATCCGGCCATAAGTTCGGTGCCTATAACTACAAGCGTAGCTCCACCGGCTTCAGTAATACCACAACCAGTGGTGGTTCCACCTTATGCACCACCTGTGGTTGTCGCACCTGTCGTGCAACCCGCCAAAACTTTGGAGGCCGAGGTGCGCAAAAAGGAAAGTGCCGACTGTGTCGATGACAGTGGAGTATTCTGCAAGGTCTGTCAAATAGCGGTCACTTCCGCGGCCGTTATGGAAACCCATTTGAAAGGCGTTAAGCATTTGAAAAAGTTGAAATCGATTGGTCGCATGCCCCCGCCATCTAGGAATTCTTCGTCCAGTGCTAAAGGTGGCTGCAACGCTGAGACTATTTTAGCTGCTTTGACTAGCCCTCAGCCAGCGCAAATGGATTGGTCATTGTACCGGATGCCATCCGGTAAGTATTATTGTAAGACCTGCAACTGTATAATGGCAGATGAAAAATTGTTCTCCCAACATTGGTACGGTAAGAAACATAAACTAAAGGCCAAACAAGAAATGGAAGATGCGTCCGGAATTGACAAAAAGCCAAAAAGCATTGGGTACCGTCGTTTCAAGAAGCCGTTCGTTCAATAAGATGCACACCGGACCAGAGGGATGAGTTCAATACTTACGAAGTTTACGAGTTCAACTTACTGAACTTTTTTTTTTAAAAAGCATCACTTTTATTATATTTTTTTCAAAGATATAAGACATAATGAATCCAATCTTCCTCGTCTACAGATAACAAGTTTTTTATGTTTTTTTTTTGGCTAATAATAGTGATAATGCTAATGATTTGATAATGCTAACAAAAAACTTCATTATACTATCATACTATTATTATATTCAATATCTTATCAAGAATATCTTACAGTACTCGATAGTTGGGTCTTTAAGAAAATCCAATCATTATTATCTGATAATTGCCTGGAACAGTTTGAAATTAACTGGGAAATAAAAAGTTGAGCTTTTTAATCACAGCATACATTGAGTATAACCTTCAACGATACGAAAAAAAAATGTAATTTATAAACAGCATATTGTGGATAAACGTTTGCCCTTTATTAAAGAACTGTGGATACTGTGGAGTAAAATGTTTGATTCGATCAATACATTCTGTCCATATGTTTACTCGAATAAATGTGTGTAAAAAAGTCCATCGTTATGATTTTGAAAGAAATTTCCGAGTGAACTAGACCGATCATGTCAAAATGATGCGATCAGATGTGCAGAACAATGTCAATTGACAGCTAGAGCTTGCACGTTTCGGACGCACTTTTCTCGTTTACTATCTTACCTTACCATACCGATCAGGCTAAGGCCGGGGTGGCCTCTGCTGTACATAGTAGCCGTCCCCGTCCATGGCTGTTTATCTCCAGTTCCGCACTCTGCGTAGCATCCGTAGATCGTCCTCCACTTGGTCGACTCACCTAGCTCGCTGCGCTCCACGTTTTCTTGTACCGGTCGGATGACTCTTGAGAATCATTTTAGTCGGGTTGCTATCCGACATCCTGATGACGTGACCCGTCCACCGTAGCCTCTCGAGTTTCGCGTCCCGTCTTCCGTAAATGGTACGCAACACTTTCCGTGCGAAAACTCCAAGGGCGCGTTGGTCCTCTGCACGTAGGGTCTATGTTTCGTGCTCATAGAGGACTACCGGTTTAATAAGCGTTTTGTAGATAGTTAACTTCGTGTTACGGCGAACTTTATTCGATCGTAGAGTTCTGCAGAGCCCGTTGTGTTCGTGGCATTTCTGCAACACCTGGCGAATGGCGAACATCTGGTCCGTTGTAGCGCGTTCACCCATGAATCCAACCTGATATTGCTCCACGAACTCTCTTGCAATCGGTGATAGACGGCGGAATAAAATTTGAGAGAGTATCTTGTAGGCAGCTCTCAGCATTGTGATCGCGCGGTAGTTCTCGCAATCCCACTTGTCACCCTTTTTGTAGATGGGAAACACGATTCCTTCCATCCATTCCTCCGATAATACTTCCTCCTCCCAAATCTTGGTAATGATCCACAGTGTAGTGCTCTCACCAGTGCTTCTCCACCGTATTTTAGAAGCTCGCTTGGTAGCTGACCTGCTCCAGCGGCTTTGTTGTTTTTCAACCGGCTAACCTCCTGCTCAATCTCGTGAAGGTCAGGGGCCGGAAGTCTTTCATCCTGTGCACATACTCCTAGATCTGTTACCACGCCACCTGAGGTGCTCATTGTAATGCTGCCTCCTCCTGCTCAATCTCGTGAAGGTCAGGGGCCGGAAGTCTTTCATCCTGTGCACATACTCCTAGATCTGTTACCACGCCACCTGAGGTGCTCATTGTAATGCTGCCGCCACCTCTCGACCATCTCACGCACACTCGTGAGAATATTCCCGTGATTATCTCGGCACATGTCGGCTTGTGACACAGAGCCTCTTCGCGAGCGGTTGAGTTTCTTGTAGAACTTTCGTCTTTTAACTGTTCACATTCGCCGTCGTACCAGTCGTTTCTGTGATCCGGAGTCGCGAAGCCTAGTGCTGTAGCCGAGGTACATACTACGTATGGCGGATCGGATGTCCCTCAAGCCATCTTCAAATGTAGCTGCGCCAAGCTGCTCTTCTACATTACGCAGCTGCTCGATGTTGAGCCGCAGCGTTTGACTTCGACGCGTGGTGATCTGTCGAAAGTTTTGAGCGCATGCATACAGCGACTAAGTAGTGATCCGAATCTATATTCGCACTGCGGTATGTGCGGACGTTGGTTATATCCGAGAAGAATTTACCGTCGATTAGAACGTGGTCGATTTGGTTTCTGTTTGATGGTCGGGTGATCTCCAGGTGGCTTTGTGGATATCTTTGCGGGGGAAGAAGGTGCTTCGGACTACCATACCACGGGAGGCTGCAAAGTTTACGCATCGCTGGCCGTTATCATTCGATACGGCGTGCAGGCTGTTTCGCCCGATTACCGGTCTGTACATTTCCTCCCTTCCTACCTGTGGGCAGTGGACGTTGATGATGCTGTAGTTGAAGAAACGGCCCTTAACTCTCAACATGCACATCCTTGCGTTGATCGGCTGCCACCCGATCACACGTTGTCGCATCTTGCCCAACACTATAAATCCTGTTCCCAGTGCATTGGTGGTGCCACAGCTTTGGTAGAAGGTAGCCGCTCGATGCCCGCTTTTCCACACTTTCTGTCCAGTCCAACAAAGTTCTTGCAACGCCATGATGTCGAAGTTGCAGGGATGTAGTTCGTCGTAGATTATTCTGTCACATCCTGCAAAACCTAGTGATTTGCAATTCCATGTTCCAAGTTTCCAATCGTAGTCCTTATTTCGTCGCGTGGGTCTTTGCCGGTTGTATCGAGTCGTATTTTCTCTTATGTTATTCGCAATGGGGATTTTTACGGGTGGCTTATTGGGCCTACGCCAACACTCCTGACTCGCCGGAGGGCCATCGTGCCAGTCCTGTTTAACGTCCCAACCAACACTGGGACGACCACGCTGATGAGGCTACCACCTTGGATCTAACTGGGCGTGGTGCAGTGTTTCTTACTCAGCCGCTGGATGCCAGAACAGACGCTGTTTGAGCCGCACCTCCTTGGTGAACAGACGCTCGGATCGTACCTCCTCAATCTAGCTGAAGTCAGAAGGACAACAGTGCCCAGGCTGCACTACCAGCTAAGCACACAACTCTTAGCTGGCGGTCTTTGTCATCGCTTGACCCGTGGAAGCATGAGATAGGAACTTGTGAGGACCAGAGCTATATTGAACGCTCTCCTTATCGACTCACCGTTTTGCAGCCCTCCGGTAATACTTCCTCCTCCCAAATCTTGGTAATGACCCACAGTGTAGTGTCCTCACCAGTGCTTCTCTACCGTATTTTAGAAGCTCGCTTGGTAGTTGATCTGCGCCAGCGGCTTTGTTGTTTTTCAACCGGCCAACCTCCTCCTCAATCTCTTGGAGGTCAGGGGCCGGAAGTCTTTCATCCTGTGCATATACTCCTAGATCTGTTACCACGCCACCTTCGGTACTTGCAACGTCACTATTGAGGTGCTCATTGTAATGCTACCGCCACCTCTCGGCCATCTCACACTCGCTCGTGAGAATATTCCAGTGATTATCTCGGCACATGTCGACTTGTGACACAAAGCCTCTGCGCGAGCGGTTCAGCTTCTCGTAGAATTACTTTCGTTTTTCAACAGCACTGCGGTATGTGCGGACATTGATTATATCCGAAAAGAATTTACCGTCGATTAGAACGTGGTCGATTTGGTTTTCTGTTTGATGATCGGGTGATCTCCCGGTCGGGTGGCTTTGTGGAGTGAGTGAAAATATATGTGGCTTTGGGAGTGAGTGAAAATGTATTTTCACTCTCCTCTTTGTGCGGGAGATTTCTCAAGCCAGATTTTCGCTGAAAATTGGCGTGAGGGAGAATTCTATTTTCGTGAGAATGAGCGAAAATTCCAGACGCTGGTTATAATAGAGTCGTACGCTGTCTTAAAGTTTGCAGAGTCTATCTGTTTGTTCACAACATTCTCGTCACCTCTTATCTTAATGTAAAAAGTTTCTGTTATTAGTCTTGTGTAGCTGTTTGTAACTTTGTCAAGTATTTTTGTCTTGTCAAAGTCGAAAACATGTCCCTCTTCTATGTCGTGTTGTGACAAACCAGTACCAGATATGTTTTTTGTTCTAACGTTATATTTATGTTGGTTGGCCCTGGGCTTGGATTATATCTTCCAGGAAGCTTTGATTTCAGGCATGTGGCCGATGTGCTTTGCAGTAATGATTGGAATAGCTGAACGTATAATCAATGGCAAACAATTCTGTATAAATCAGATCTTCAAGTCATCTGATATTGTTATACTGATCATAATGCTGCATAGTATATCTATCGAACATTGTCGAAGTCATTTATGTGCCGGTAAAATATAATTCCAAGTTGCTGAGAATATTACAAACTGAGGGAGGGTAGAGGCCCAGTCAGACCCCTGAATGGGCAATGTGGGTTAGTGTATGGGAATGCCATTGAAGGTTTATAATATTCTCCGAGGCTTTCGAAATCCAACAGGGTGCGTCCCCGGGTTGCGTATAGGGGGAAAAGGGAGATTTTTCGCATTTGTACTGTAATCAGCCAATGTGATATTATCTCCTATGGTGTTGTAGTGCGAATGAATAATCTCATTCTATGGGAATTCGAATTCGAAAAGCTTGACAATGTTTTGAAGACAAACATGTGATGAGAGAATTGCCTAATAGGAAAGTCACATCAGCAAAGCTTTTACATATGCAAATGCTATCCATGGGGTCATGTCTAGCATTTAATATGTATGGCAAAGACTGGTTCTTACCTAGCAGGGGCACTACAAGACCACGCGGACAATTCGATTAAAGGCCTAATTGGGGATAATATATTTTCCAGAACTGAAGGGACTTTTTTCCGGGGTGACTGGCGAGTCGGAGAGGGTAGAAGTTTCCGTTTGTTATAATTGACAAAATAAACAATCGGGCGCTTTTTCTTTCTTTGACTTGCTTGGTGTTTTATGGATTATTGTTTTTTTTTTTGGTTTTGGAAGGTATGCGATTCACTATTGAGCCTTAAAATTCTTTTGCATCTGAATAGTATTGATATTGTCAAGTCTGTACCAACACCCTAATCCCACACCAAAATACCCTTTTCCTATCCCATGGCGTTTATGTGGTCAGCAAAGACTATTCAGCCATTACCCCTCCTTATCATCGGCTTTGGACTGACTTGCGCTCTCATTGCCCCACCAAATGCTGCAAAATGAAAATGAAAATGAACGTTATACTTATGTTGGTTATTTCTCGCCGAGAACCAATCGATGAACTACCAGCACAGCACCTATTGTTGTAGCAATGAAACAGTAGAACGCGCGCAATTGAATTTTGTACAGCCCTTGGTTTAGCTTGTCAGCGCTGTAACTTTTGAATTTGATAAAGGAAATGGCTGAAATTTTGAACACAAACCTCTCAATCTACTTTTTTTGCATAGGCAAAATTTCAAAAAAATCGATGCGCTATCAATAATTTTATAGTCGAAACCTATATTCAGTGCTGAAAAATTCATTTTGTCATATCTAGTTTCAATCACCTACAGCTCATTTTAGAAGCTGAACTCGAGAATATGGTATATGAAAAACTTGTGCGGCTAGATCAGTTCTGCATGAAAGTTACGAAAAAAAACCGCTATTTTCCGAATATTTAAGGTAAATGTCACGGGCTACCCTTGAAAAATGCCAATGATATTCACGGTGAATATCATATGGCATTTTTCAAAGGTAGTCCGTGACATTTACCCTAAATATTCAAAAAATAGCGGGTTTTCCGTGACTTTCTTGCAGAACTGGTCTAGCCGCATAAGTTTTTCATATACCATAGTCTCAGGTTCAGCTTCTAAAATGAGCTGTAGGTGGTTCAATTTAGATATGACGAAATGAAATTTTCAGCACTGCCTATATTGGGGCTGCCCGTATTGTTAGCCCACCATACAACAATTAGTCAGCACTCCTTATTGAAAGTACTATACCAATAATCATTAAATTTTACAGGCATAATCCACACATAATCAACTACCTTCTGTGAAAATTATATGAACATTGGCAGAGACATTCAATAGTTATGAGTGTACAAAAATCGCACATGAAAAACATTAAACATTTTTACTAACACTAACCTGTTGATAGGGGTAGTAACTTTCAATCTAATTAATAAAAGTTGATGATTTTTTGCAAGAAAGTGTCTCTATAAGTATTATAACTGCTTACAAAATTTCATAATTATCCCCATAGAACTTTGAATTGTAGCGGAAACGAACCATCTATTATGCGAATGAAAAATTGGTCATGATCTAGGTCATGATTGTAAAAAATCTCAAAAACCACGTCTGTTTCTCATCCACAATCAAAAGTAATGCATCGATTTCTATGAAATTTTGAACAAATAATAAACATACATCGAAGAGTTCTCAGTTAATTTTTGGCCTATTTTTATCGATTCAGTACAGAGTTACTGCCGTACTTCTGTGTCCCGATTATTGCGGATACAGGCTTAGTTACCTACAAGGGCAGTCATCCAAACAATGTTGTTTTAGGCTTTCTATTCATCAACATTCATTTCATTCAAAAAATCACATTCAAAATAATACAAGCAGTTGAATACAGTTTTCCACATTTGGTAATAATATTTATTGGATACCTCCTCCCTTCGCACTTTAAGCTGTTGTCCGATGTTAAGATACTGACTTGATTGATTTTGATCGTTATATTGTGGCCACGTTGTTCTGCTTCCAGCTGGTGTTGGGTTTCTGAAATGAAAGAAGACTCAATATAGACGTTAAATGTTCTTTCCCACAAACGTAGAGGCCAAATCTGTTCGAAAAAAAAAATGAAACAATATTTGCACATTTTATGAGTATGAGTAGGTACCTAGGCAGTATAAACGGTGCTTATTCAATTCGATGCACGTCTACATTCCATAAAGGTCCTTCCCTCAAGCATGGCTGGGAGCTCTATTATGGTGCGGATATGCCAAAGCAGTGCGAACGTTTGTCATTTTGGACTTGTGTGTGAATAAAATACTATCGAGTCGCGTCGAAAAATGAATAGCGAATTTGTGTAATGGTTTGTAATCGAAGTGCTTTTCATGGCTGGAAATCCGTGGAAAAGAAGATATCGTATGCTGCTTTGTCAATCTTTTTTTTCTGTTTTGAATATTCATGAAATTGGCTGTAAAAGCATGGCAATTGTCGGAATGGCTTCTATTGTTGAATGTCGTCCGTGAGGGGTGAAGACTATTTTCCTCTTTTCAATTTACGAATCGGCGATTGAATAAACCCATTTTTATATTGAATAATGGTTATTCGTACGCTATCTCAAACGAAGGTGCTACTCTTTGTAAGGGAGCATCTATTAAGTACGTCACGCTAATACATTGCTTGTCACACTTTCACAAACCTCTCTCCCTCTCTAAGCTTGACGTACTTAGTGGGTGCCCCCTAAGATGCATCTCGCTCTCTCCTTGGCGTAACGTCTCCACTAGGACAAAGTCTGCTTCTCAGCTTAGTATAGGGCACTGCACTGTTTTGATTTTGTATGGGATTTTGAAGTTTCTTGGCCTTGTTGTTTACAAAATTTCCGTAGGAGTGAAAGAGAAGGAGAGAATTTCATGCAGTCCCCTATTCTATGAGCACTAGGCTGCGGCTTATTTTGTTGTTGTTGAAACCTGGAATTCGTTAGCTCTTCTGGATACAAATGACATAAATAGAGAAACCTCTGATTTTGAGTCAAAAAAAAAATGAGATTTAGAGGTCGCACAATCGCTTCAAAGTTGAATTTTCGAGTAATGAAAAGATGTTTTCACTTCAAGTACCATAACTTTCTCAACATTCAACCGATTTTCATTCTTTTTTATATGAATTTCTCACAAATTAAATTTCGAACAAACTCGTAGAACGTTAAATTTTTGCCAAAGTCATGCAAAATATGGGTTTTTCAAGATTTATTTTTTTTTTCTTTTTACAAAAAAAAAAAACTTCAGAGTCCGAAAACTTTACAAGCGGTTGACCAATTTCAAATTTTTTAGCTTGCTGTTGTAGATATTTCTGTTGCATATCTTTGTCCCAAACAAATTATTGATCAAAGTAGTCATTTTTATGATACTTTTTACCAAAAACTGACAAAGCATGCCTTAAAACTTGATTTTTTTTATGCATAATTGGAGTTTTTGACGATTTTTTGCAATTTTTTACCCCAAACCAGATACTAAGCATCATATTTAGGGATATGGAGCACATTGCAAAAACTGAAGTTTAAGGCTTCCATATGATTATTTAGAATACATTTTCCACTGTTAGCCCGAAACTATGTTTGAAAACAATTGGGTTTTTAAATTAAGAAAATTGTATCGATTTTTTGATTTTATACGAAAGAGCACCTTTTTCTGAGCCACTATGATTTTTTCAGATTTTTAGAACTTTATTTTGGTACCTAAAATCAATTTCAAAGAAATTATTTGAAATCACCTTTTGACAGCTGAGTAACTGTTTGACAGCTCCACCCAGTACAAAATGTGACGAGGGATGATTTGACAAATCGCTCCCATACAAACTTCAAATTGATTTTTAAATAGGTTCCCGGGCACCAAAATTCATGAAAATTTGGATTTTGGCTCAGTTTCGCATGCAGATATGGAATTATCTCAACACCGCTAAAAAAGCCAATTGAGGGGCCCAGATGCAAAGGGGTGTAAGTGATCATTTTGTCGATTTTGAGTTGAGCATATCAAAAAATTCTTCAGATTTCAAGCTTCCAGGAACTTTTTTTAAGATTATTTTTGCGATAATTAGAAAAATTACAATAAATCGGAGAAAATTGAGCCGAAATTGGAACTCCATACATTTTGTATGGGATGAAAAGTTGCTGGAAAACTTTAAACCTCATTTACTCGAAAGTCGGTTTTTGTCACTTTTTGTCATTTGTCGTTTTTGTCACACCCCTTTGCTTCTAACCCCCTCAATTAAAATTTTGACAAAATCCTGATTTTTCCAATATAATACGCGTGTTCACGCACATTCCAGCGTCTTTCTGGGGCCGGTGCTATGTTGGTCAATTAGGGACAATCACTGATGGGTATGTAATTCACTAGTTAGCATTATTGCACAGGCACAGACACGCTTAATGATCATGGTCAGTTTATTATTTGGATTAAGTTACACGAAACACTTATCTTCTGGCCAAATGTTGTATAATGGACAATTAATTACAGTTTTTCCTATACTAATGGCGTTCAATTCAGTGTCTGATGGGCTTTTATAGTCTTGTAGAGTAATACCAGCGGCGGTCACGATTTTTTCCGCAGATTGTGAACAATCCTCGGTACCCACTTACGTAATTTATGTTTAGTCCCTTACGGTCAGGGCTGTCTTTCCCAGATAATGTACACCAGACCAGATAGACCGTGCGAATCAAGAATGATGAAAAATTTCATCAACTTCTGGATTTAAACTGTGTAACCGGTGAGATCTTTCCATTTTGATCACTTTTATCAGTTATAAGTTTCATAATCGTAAAACTTATATAAAATTCTTAAAATGGGCCATCATTGAGGGGTCATGGGACCATAACGTTTTAGTTTATTTTCAGAGAGCGAGTAATGGCGCTTAAGCCTAGGCACTAGGGTCAGGACAAGGAGTAAATACCTGTGTTCCATCCCAGGAAGGACCAAGGACCAAGGGGTGACATTAACCTTCTTAGCATTATCACCCCCACCGATTTTCACCGTATTTTGATTTTGCTTTTTCATAAACTGAGTGGTTGGTACGAGATGCCCCCACTCATTGTCTTACTTGTTGAATTTAAAACGCTGCACAGTAGGCCTGGCCGCTTTAATGCTTGTAATGCATCTCCGATGTGCTGCAATCATTAATAATGACAAGAAAAATTATGGAACTAGTCGATTCCATCATTTGCCAGGATTCTTTCAATGAACGGCTGTGTATGTGAAGACTAGACTAGACTAGACTAGTCCCTTACGGTCAGAGCTATCAGATCAGTGTAACACGCTAAATATAATTTACACAAAAGGCAATTTACACGGAAAAAAATACACGGTAATGAATATTTATTGGGTACCGGACTGGACACAGAAAATTTAATGGTTTTTTTGGTACATCGAGGTCTTGAAATTAGTCTATGGCGGGAAACCCGAAACGTCCCGAAGTTCTATATAAAGGCCGTATTCCTTTAAAAGTGCTGCTTGGTACATCCTATTAGAACTCATATTCCATTAAAATTTAATAATTCCTGCACGCATGGACTGTGGGACCAAACCACATGATGATTTGTCCAAAACTGGCGTTAACAACGTGTTTTTGGTATTTATCCATTTTGAAACGATTTTTTGAAGGTAGTTTATTCACAGTATTCTTAGGCAACAGAAATATCTGCAAAAGTAAGCTAAAAAATTTGCAATTGGTCAAACGGTTAAAAAGGTTTAGGACTCTGAAGTTAAAAATTTTTTGTGAAAAGAAGAAACAAATAAATTAAATCTTGAAAAACTTGAAAAAAAATTTGCGTGACTTTGTAAAAATTTGATGTTCTACGAGTTTATTCGAAATTTAATTTGTGAGAAATTTATAAAAAAAGGTTTAAAATCGGTTGAAAATTGAGAAAGTTATGGCACTTGAAGTGAAAACACCTTTTTATTATTCGAAAATTCAACTTTGAAGCGATTGCGCGACCTCTAAATCTCAATAGGGTAACCAATATAATTTGGACCCCCATATATTTTGGACCCCCTGGATCGTATTATCATAATTTTCACAGCTTTAATGAATTAATAAAAATGCAAAAACGCGGTAAAGACGAAATGCGGCATGTTTCAGCCTCCGCGCCCTGCTTGTCACTGACGACCGACGACCTTTCACTCTTCCATCAGCGTTCCATTCAAGTACGAACGAGAACACAAATAAAAATGCAAAAACGCGGTAAAGACGAAATGCGGCATGTTTCAGCCTCCGCGCCCTGCTTGTCACTGACGACCGACGACCGTTCACTCTTCCATCAGCGTTCCACTCAAGTACGAACGAGAACACAAAGAAAAATGCAAAAACGCGGTAAAGACGAAATGCGGCATGTTTCAGCCTCCGCGCCCTGCTTGTCACTGACGACCGACGACCGTTCACTCTTCCATCAGCGTTCCACTCAAGTACGAACGAGAACACAAATAAAAATGCAAAAACGCGGTAAAGACGAAATGCGGCATGTTTCAGCCTCCGCGCCCTGCTTGTCACTGACGACCGACGACCTTTCACTCTTCCATCAGCGTTCCACCCAAGTACGAACTAAAAACACAAGAAAAATGCAAAAACGCGGTAAAGACGAAATGCGGCATGTTTCAGCCTCCGCGCCCTGCTTGTCACTGACGACCGACGACCGTTCACTCTTCCATCAGCGTTCCACTCAAGTACGAACGAGAACACAAATAAAAATGCAAAAACGCGGTAAAGACGAAATGCGGCATGTTTCAGCCTCCGCGCCCTGCTGTCACTGACGACCGACGACCTTTCACTCTTCCATCAGCGTTCCACCCAAGTACGAACGAGAACACAAAGAAAAATGAAAAAACGCGGTAAAGACGAAATGCGGCATGTTTCAGCCTCCGCGCCCTGCTGTCACTGACGACCGACGACCTTTCCCTCTTCCATCAGCGTTCCACCCAAGTACGAACGAGAACACAAAGAAAAATGCAAAAACGCGGTAAAGACGAAATGCGGCATGTTTCAGCCTCCGCGCCCTGCTGTCACTGACGACCGACGACCTTTCACTCTTCCATCAGCGTTCCACCCAAGTACGAACGAGAACACAAATAAAAATGCAAAAACGCGGTAAAGACGAAATGCGGCATGTTTCAGCCTCCGCGCCCTGCTTGTCACTGACGACCGACGATCTTTCACTCTTCCATCAGCGTTCCATTCAATTACGACCGAGAACACAAAGAAAAATGCAAAAACGCGGTAAAGACGAAATGCGGCATGTTTCAGCCTCTGCGCCCTGCTTGTCACTGACGACCGACGACCTTTCACTCTTCCATCAGCGTTCCACTCAAGTACGAACGAGAACACAAATAAAAATGCAAAAACGCGGTAAAGACGAAATGCGGCATGTTTCAGCCTCCGCGCCCTGCTGTCACTGACGACCGACGACCTTTCACTCTTCCATCAGCGTTCCACCCAAGTGTGGTGTCCGAGCACTCTTTTTCGGCTGATCCGCCATCAGCCGATTTTTTTTCCACTGCCTTCACCACAAACCAACACGGACGTCCGTCCGTCACAACAACGTTCACTAAACTGAAGTACATCTAAATTTCCATCCAGCACATGGTTACGCATGATTGACGTTTCTGTTACATCTCACACGCAAGGTGTCAAGTTAGCGTTAGCGTTTCGAGAGCACGTTCACAAGCATTCATTCGTGCACGCTAAAATAATGATAATCGCACACGGTATGATAAGACTTTTAAATTGTCCAAACTCTCAAAATATACAACTCATAAGCTGACACCTCTGGCTACTACATCCGCCTTCTTCTCCACTCTTGTCCTGGATAAAAAAATATCCTCATCACATCGTCTGTTTGTCTGTGATCATCATCACATCGTCTGTGTGTCTGTGATCATCATCACATCATCTGTTTGTCTGTGATCATCATCACATCGTCTGTTTGTCTGTGATCATCATCACATTGTCTGTTTGTCTGTGATCACCATCACATCATCTGTTTGTCTGTGATCATCATCACATCATCTGTTTGTCTGTGATCATCATCACATCGTCTGTTTGTCTATGATCATCATCACATCGTCTGTTTGTCTATGCTCATCATCAGATTGTCTGTTTGTCTGTGATCATCATCACATCAACTGTTTGTCTGTAATCATCATCACATCGTCTGTTTGTCTGTGATCATCATCACATCGTCTGTTTGTCTGTGATCATCATCACATTGTCTGTTTGTCTGTGATCACCATCACATCCTCTGTTTGTCTGTGATCATCATCACATCATCTGTTTGTCTGTGATCATCATCACATAGTCTGTTTGTCTGTGATCATCATCACATCGTCTGTTTGTCTGTGATCATCATCATATCATCTGTTTGTCTGTGATCATCATCACATCGTCTGTTTGTCTGTGATCATCATCATATCGTCTGTTTGTCTGTGATCATCATCACATTGTCTGTTTGTCTGTGATCACCATCACATCATCTGTTTGTCTGTGATCATCATCACATCGTCTGTTTGTCTGTGATCATCATCACATCATCTGTTTGTCTGTGATCATCATCACATCATCTGTTTGTCTGTGATCATCATCACATCGTCTGTTTGTCTGTGATCATCATCACATCGTCTGTTTGTCTGTGATCATAATCACATCATCTGTTTGTCTGTGATCACCATCACATCATCTGTTTGTCTGTGATCATCATCACATCATCTGTTTGTCTGTGATCATCATCACATCATCTGTTTGTCTGTGATCATCATCACATCATCTGTTTGTCTGTGATCATCATCACATCATCTGTTTGTCTGTGATCATCTTCACATCGTCTGTTTGTCTGTGATCATCATGACATCGTCTGTTTGTCTGTGATCATCATCACATCATCTGTTAGTCTGTGATCATCATCACATCATCTGTTTGTCTGTGATCATCATCACATCATCTGTTTGTCTGTGATCATCATCACATCATCTGTTTGTCTGTGATCATCATCGCATCATCTGTTTGTCTGTGATCATCATCACATCATCTGTTTGTCTGTGATCATCATCACATCATCTGTTTGTCTGTGATCATCATCACATCATCTGTTTGTCTGTGATCATCATCACATCGTCTGTTTGTCTGTGATCATCATCACATCATCTGTTTGTCTGTGATCATCATCACATCATCTGTTTGTTTGTGATCATCATCACATCATCTGTTTGTCTGTGATCATCATCACATCGTCTGTTTGTCTGTGATCATCATCACATCATCTGTTTGTCTGTGATCATCATCACATCATCTGTTTGTTTGTGATCATCATCACATCGTCTGTTTGTCTGTGATCATCATCACATTGTCTATTTGTCTGTGATCACCATCACATCATCTGTTTGTCTGTGATCATCATCACATTATCTGTTTGTCTGTGATCATCATCACATCATCTGTTTGTTTGTGATCATCATCACATCATCTGTTTGTCTGTGATCATCATCACATCGTCTGTTTGTCTGTGATCATCATCACATCATCTGTTTGTCTGTGATCATCATCACATCATCTGTTTGTCTGTGATCATCATCACATTATCTGTTTGTCTGTGATCTCCCGGTCTACTCCATTGCCGTTTTGGCAGGAAGTCTTACGGGGGAATCTGTTATTCCACGTTCCGGCCTACTCTGCTGCTGTTCAGGCAGGGAGTCTTACCGGGGGATTCGTTTTCAACTTCCGGCCTACTCCACTACTTTTCAGGCAGGGAGTCTTACCGGAGGATCCGTTTTTCACCTTCCGGCCTACTCCACTGCTTTTCAGGCGGGAGTCTTACCGGGGGATCCTTTTTTTTTTCTTCCGGCCTACTCTGCTGCTGCTGAGGCAGGGAGTCTTTCCGGGGGATCCTTTTTTTTTCCTTCCGGCCTACTCTGCTGTTGATCAGGCAGGGAGTCTTACCGGGGGATCCGTTTTTCTCCTTCCGGCCTACTCCACTGCTTTTCAGGCAGGGAGTCTTACCGGGGGATCCGTTTTTCTCCTTCCGGCCTACTCCACTGCTTTTCAGGCAGGGAGTCTTACCGGAGGATCCGTTTTTCCAAACCAACTTAAATATTCCATTGTTACAGCCTTCCCGTGAGAGCGCAATGTTTCCACACCAGCTGCGCCATTGTGGTGTCCGAGCACTCTTTTTCGGCTGATCCGCCATCAGCCGATTTTTTTTCCACTGCCTTCACCACAAACCAACACGGACGTCCGTCCGTCACAACAACGTTCACTAAACTGAAGTACATCTAAATTTCCATCCAGCACATGGTTACGCATGATAGACGTTTCTGTTACATCTCACACGCAAGGTGTCAAGTTAGCGTTAGCGTTTCGAGAGCACGTTCACAAGCATTCATTCGTGCACGCTAAAATAATGATAATCGCACACGGTATGATAAGACTTTTAAATTGTCCAAACTCTCAAAATATACAACTCATAAGCTGACACCTCTGGCTACTACAGAGATGACAAAAGTTTTTAGAATCATTCGCTTAATAAGATTGTTCTGCAAGAGCAGCAATCATTTCCTCACTGGAAATATCATTCTTTGCCTTGAAATTATTTTTGTTAATTTCGCCATCCGTGCGAGTGTCGTGGCATGTTTACGAAAAGAGAAAGTGGTGCTGGGGAAACTTGCAGATGTAAACAAAAACTTTTATCATTCTTGCGCATTAAATTCACAAAGTTCGTCTAATCATCCTTTGTCAATCAAGTAAATAGGATGTGCTCCAGCATATCCAAGTGGCAGATTCTTCGAAAACAGTTTCAAGTGGGTTTAAACAGCGGGTGTCCAAAATATATACTTAAGAGGGTCCAAAATAAATTGAAGTGTCCAAAATAGTGAAAACTGATGCTTCAAAAATCAGTTATTTTCATCAAATTTTCAGCCAGAAATGAACTTGTGGGTATTTTTGACGGACAGTAGAGGCTTTTACGGTTATACCAACATCATCATTATGTGTAACACCCTCTGAATCTGTTTGATTTTAGTTTAAATTCAAACTCATGTCCTCTAGGGGTCCAAAATTCGACCGTTACCCTATATTTGGCTTAAACTCAGAGGCTTCTCTTTTTGTGTCATTTGAATCCAGAAGAGCTAACGAATTCCAGATTTTAACAACTTTTGAAAAACAAGCCGCAGCGTAATGAGCATTTCCACAGTTATTTGCTGAGTTTTTCAGCCACTGAACATTTTGCATGCGTAGTGAATATCGTGAGGCAGACAAACTCTATGCCTAAAAATGAATCCAAATAATATCCTTTACGAAAAGATCTTGGAACGACGACCAGGCATCGAACCCGTCCTCCTCAGCATGGTCATGCTGAATAGCAGGCCTGGATTAAGGATTGTGGGGGCCTTTGGCCCGAGCGGATGTAGGGGCCCGTGAGAGAGATGAGCAACATTTTTTACTCTATTTTCGAACAGTAAGGTACACCGGGGCAAGTTGAAACGGGTGGGGCAAGTTGAAACGGGTGGGGCAAGATGAAACACGAAGTTTTGAAATAGATTTCAATACAATTTGGAAATTAATCATTCGCTAAAAGATTGTTCGAATCAAAAACTATGTGTTATGGCGATCGAACTGTTTATCATCATTAGAAAACATCATGTTAACCCGCTGTTTCATCTTGCCCCACCCGTTTCAACTTGCCCCGGTGTACCTTACTTGGGCAATATGAAAAATAAAGCTAATGTTAGCAATTAAAAAAGGGTTTTGGTTTTGTGAGGGTCCCTAAAATGTAAGGAAATAACAATGAATAAGAAGGAGTTGTCAAATCATATGAGAAATTCGCGTCGCATCACGTGACGCGTTCACCCTGGCTGTGCCCTAAAGCACTTGTCCGCTGCCGATGCGCCGAATGTCGCCACCGTTAAATCAGTTCGTAATCTTTCACTTTTGGTTTCTTAATCAAGTTTTCTGGTTTTAGAGCAGTACGTAATTTGTCTAGTATCTCCGTGCCGCCCATCCCGCTGTAAAGTGATTAATGATTAATGAAAATATATCAGTTTCGTGAATATTTTTGCTAAAGTATCAAGCAAATATTGTTTAGCTGCTGTTACCATTTTGTAATTGAAACGGTTTGTTTGAAAAATAGCATCTTACCCCCACTTTACCCTATACATTGTTCTCATGAAACACTATCACCAGAAGGTTCATTGATTTGAAGTCCTATAATGTATCAATTATTATTTTCTTAGAAATATTCAACTCCCACAGGTGCCGTTGATTTTTTTTCCCAATCAATTCCCACAACAATGAAGAATTCAACTGCATCCTTTTTTCTACACAGTCGCACTCAGCGTGGTTAGATTTATTCATGCAGGAAGCCCGCATTGGTTTGTTTGTTCAATGAGGCGCAAAGCGCATGAAATTGAATCCATTTGCGTAGGTGCCGACACGCGGGTGCCATAGGATTTCCCCACCTTGGCGTGTAGGTGTTGAGTTAGAAAGCTAATTGAATGAAATTTGTGTGATTGATTGCCATTCTCGGAAGCTATTTGCGATGCAGATTGAAAAAAGCCCAAGCCCTAAAACAAATACGTTCTATATGCAGATGAAAGGCTGGGCCTCATTGCATGGAAAGGTGTGAAAAATAGCCCCGTGAAACGCGGTGTGAAATATGAATGATTGATTAATGGGCTGAGTTGAACTTACCCGTATTTGACAAAGTTTGTCCATAGGCGCACCATTCGACGGAGAACCTTTTGCGATTGCTTGACGAGTGGCTCGTTGACTTTGTTTGATTCTACAATATTCCGGTAGTTGTATGGTGTGAAGAGATATCCTAGATCGTCACCGTGCATGGCACCAGGCATTGGATGAATCTCATTTTTGTAGTATACGTTCTTGGCGTAGCCAAATGGTCCGTCAAACGAGAAACGGTAACGATAAATCGGTGACTTAAACTGCTGGGATGCCTTCTCGATGAAATATTGTACGCCGAACTGGTAGTCGGCATACGAGCCCAGCTTTCGATAGAAAACCCGTGAAGAACGGTTCCCGCGAAGTTGTTCGAGATAATCTCTGATGCGCTCGTAGATGGTGACGTTGTTATTTGGATAATTGAATTGATCCATACTGAAGTTTCTGGTGTCGTATAAATTCTCGTGCTCTACTGCCGTGCTTCCAACCATAAGCGGCACATCGGTGAGCGGCCTCATCGTACGAACGGTATCGTATGGATGCTTTCGCGCGTAATCCTTATCCGCACTGGGCATGTAACATGAATGAGAGAACGTTAAATAGTGGAATTTTGGCCCATCATTAGATACCAGGATTGTTGCTGGTTTTACTTTAAGTTGTGCTTTGTTAGTTACGTCCATTTGTTTTATAAATTCGTTGCTACACCATTGAGTTATGAAATTGTATGCCCATGGTTGTGTCATTGTTCCGCTCATAGCAATTACCCGACGAAACAGTCCTTTTGAGGAGCGAGCGTACATATGGTAGGTTGCAGACGCAGATCCTGAACTCCACCCCATCAAGGTAACTCTGTTGGAGTTTCCACCAAATCTTCTGATGTTCCGCTGAACCCATCGCAACACTTCGGTTTGATCTTTGAGTCCCAAATTAGCAGCTATATGCAAATCCTTTATTCCAAAGAATCCCAACGATGATAAACGGTAGTTGAATGTGATGACTATGATTTCCTGTAATGTATTTGCATGTATTTGCATGGTCTTGCTAATACGTTAGTATGTCCAAAACTCACCTCGTCCAATATGAACTCACTACCGAAGATGTCAGTTTCTGATGAACCTTCGGTGAAGCTCCCGCCATGAATCCACACTAATACTGGCATTAAAGGTCGTGGCCTTTTGCTTACTCTAACGTGCGTGGTATAAACGTTCAAATACAGACAATCTTCGTTGCCGAGCTTGTGCCAAGCAATGGTGTGCTGCTTGCATGGATATGACACGTTTTCGAAGGTTGCCGAACCGTAGAAATAATATGGCACAGGATTCTGAAAACATAGAAACTTAATTACTATCAAGCTCTATCAAGTATAATTAGGTTAGCTCCAGAGATATGTTCTCCTTCATCTTTTCGATATACTTGGTGTGTAGACCTCAAGTTTTACCAAAGGTTCGTTGGCATTGGCCGAAGGCCATACAAGCTTTCTTGATTCTGAACTCAATATGAGGTGTCCAATTAAGCTTCAGGTATCAGAAGGCCGGCTCCAGAGGCACGTTATCCTCCATTTGGGACAGTTATGCCATCGTCATAATAAAATCCTATTTCATCATCTAATCTACCTCAGGAAAAATAAAGGAAATAAGGATTAGGATGGAGATAGGAACAGCTAGAAAAATAGGAAAAGATATCCTGGAAGAGGGTACTAACGCATATGCGTACCACAATGTGTTCAAACCGCGCCCTGAAAATAGCACTGCAATAACGCATAAAGCGTAAAGTGCGCCTATACCTTTTTACCAGAGCGGGCACAACAGAGTAACCTGAAGATTCAGGTTTCTAAAGTCAGTTTCACTTAGTAAATGCTTACCGAGTACTCGAAAACGCAGTTGCGCAAAAACTGGACAATAACATATCAAATGATACGTTCCATAATTGGATTCACAAACTATCACATACAAATGAATCAGCTTGCTGATTATTCGGCATGGCCTAACCAATGATTACCCATACAAGATGAACAGTATTTGCTGAATTGAGCTCCTCGATTTGAGTCCGACAAGCGATAACTAACTTTGACCTAGAGTTGGCCAAAGCAAGTGCTTCAATAGTAGCCTGGGTATCTTAACAGAAGTATATGACTTTGCCCATTTGCCCCATCCAGCTGCAGAAGTGCTGATTGTACAGCGTACATAAGAGCAAAGAATTTAGCCTGGAAAACGGCACAGTATCTATGAAGTAAATAAGACTGATGTAGCTTCATCTCACTAGAGTAGACACCAGCACCTGCTCGATCTTCGAGAAGGAAGCCATCAGTGTAACATACGATGCCGTCTGAAATACTTCTCTCCAGATAACGGTGTCAGGCCATTCGGCCGAACGGTCATTGGGTCTTCTTCTTGCCGTTACGTCCCACCTGAGACAAAGCCTGCTTCTCAGCTATGAACACTTCCACAGTTATTAACTGAGAGCTTCCTCTGCAAATGACCATTTTGCATGTGTGTATCGTGTGACAGGGACGAAGATACTTTATTGATGCTGAATCTACTGATATTTTACCTTCTTTTAAATATAGGCTGTTCTTTCTAGTATCAATGCTAGAATAGTTTTTGGCGCTGAAACTGCTGATATTCAATTCATAAATTTTTCCTTCAAGCGATGACAAAGACCGCCAGCTAAGAGTTGCGTGCTTAGCTGGTAGTGCAGCCTGGGCACTGTTGTCCTTCTGACTTCAGCTAGATTGAGGAGGTACGATCCGAGTGTCTGTTCACCAAGGAGGTGCGGCTCAAACAGCGTCTGTTCTGGCATCCAGCGGCTGAGTAAGAAACGCTGCACCACGCCCAGCTAGATCCAAGGTGGTAGCCCCATCAGCGTGGTCGTCCCAGTGTTGGTTGGGACGTTAAACAGAACTGGCACGATGGCCCTCCGGCGAGACAGGAGTGTTGGCGTAGGCCCAATAAGCCACCCGTAAAAATCCCCATTGCGAATAACATAGGAGAAAATACGACTCGATACAATCGGCAAAGACCCACGCGACGAAATAAGGACTACGATTGGAAACTTGGAACATGGAATTGCAAGTCACTAGGTTTCGCAGGATGTGACAGGATAATCTACGACGAACTACATCCCCGCAACTTCGACATCGTGGCGTTGCAGGAACTTTGTTGGACTGGACAGAAAGTGTGGAAAAGCGGGCATCGAGCGGCTACCTTCTACCAAAGCTGTGGCACCACCAATGAACTGGGAACAGGATTTATAGTGTTGGGCAAGATGCGACAACGTGTGATCGGGTGGCAGCCGATCAACGCAAGGATGTACATGTTAAGAGTTAAGGGCCGTTTCTTCAACTACAGCATCATCAACGTCCACTGTCCACACGAAGGGAGACCCGATGACGAGAAAGAAGCGTTCTACGCGCAGTTAGAGCAAACATACGATGGTTGCTCGCCGCGTGACGTGAAAATCGTTGTCGGCGACATGAACGCGCAGGTAGGAAGGGAGGAAATGTACAGACCGGTAATCGGGCGAAACAGCCTGCACGCCGTATCGAATGATAACGGCCAGCGATGCGTAAACTTTGCAGCCTCCCGTGGTATGGTAGTCCGAAGCACCTTCTTCCCCCGCAAAGATATCCACAAAGCCACCTGGAGATCACCCGACCACCAAACAGAAAACCAAATCGACCACGTTCTAATCGACGGTAAATTCTTCTCAGATATAACCAACGTCCGCACATACCGCAGTGCGAATATAGATTCGGATCACTACTTAGTCGCTGTATGCATGCGCTCAAAACTTTCGACAGTTATCACCACGCGTCGAAGTCGAACGCCGCGGCTCAACATCGAGCAACTTCGTAACGTAGAAGTGGCTCAAGACTACGCGCAGCAGTTAGCAGTGGCCCTACCAACGGAAGAGCAGCTTGGCGCAGCTACACTTGAAGATGGCTGGAGGGACATCCGATCCGCCATAGGTAGTACCTCGGCTACAGCACTAGGCTTCGCGACTCCGAATCACAGAAACGACTGGTACGACGGCGAATGTGATCAGTTGAAAAACGCATGGGCGAGAATGCTGCAACATCGTACGAGAGCGAATAAGGCACGTTACAAACAGGCGCGGAACAGGCAGAACTCAGTCTTCCGGATGAAGAAGCGCCAGCAGGAAGAACGAGATCGCGAAGCGATGGAAGAGCTGTACCGCGCTAAGGACACACGAAACTTCTACGAGAAGCTGAACCGCTCGCGCAGAGGCTTTGTGCCACAAGCCGACATGTGCCGAGATAATCACGGGAATATTCTCACGAGCGAGCGTGAGGTGGTCGAGAGGTAGCGGCAGCATTACGATGAGCACCTCAATGGCGACGTTGCAAGTACCGAAGGTGGCGTGGTAACCGATCTAGGAGTATGTGCACAGGACGAAAGACTTCCGGCCCCTGACCTTCAAGAGATTGAGGAGGAGGTTGGCCGGTTGAAAAACAACAAAGCCGCTGGAGCAGATCAACTACCAAGCGAGCTTCTAAAATACGGTGGAGAAGCACTGGTGAGAGCACTACACTGGGTCATTACCAAGATTTGGGAGGAGGAAGTATTACCGGAGGAATGGATGGAAGGTATCGTGTGTCCCTTCTACAAAAAGGGCGACAAGTTGGATTGCGGGAACTACCGCGCGATCACACTACTGAGCGCTGCCTACAAGATACTCTCTCAAATTTTATGCCGCCGTCTATACCAATTGCAAGAGAGTTCGTGGGGCAATATCAGGCTGGATTTATGGGTGAACGCGCTACAACGGACCAGATGTTCGCCATCCGCCAGGTGTTGCAGAAATGCCGCGAATACAACGTGCCCACACATCACTTGTTCATCGATTTCAAATCGGCGTATGATACAATCGATCGAGAACAGCTATGGCAGATTATGCACGAATACGGATTCCCGGATAAACTGATACGGTTGATCAAGGCGACGATGGATCGAGTGATGTGCGTAGTTCGAGAATCAGGGACACTCTCGAGTCCCTTCGAATCTCGCAGAGGGTTACGGCAAGGTGATGGTATTTCGTGCTTGCTGTTCAACATTGCTTTGGAGGGTGTAATAAGAAGAGCGGGGATAAACACGAGTGGGACGATTTTCACGAAGTCCGTTCAGCTGCTTGGTTTCGCCGATGATATTGATATTTTTGCTCGTAAATTTGAAACGATGGCGGAAACGTACATCCGACTAAAGAGTGAAGCCAGGCGAATTCATATCGACGGTGATGAAATCGAGGCGGTTGAAGAATTCGTGTACTTGGGCTCACTGGTGACCGCCGACAACGACACCAGCAGAGAAATTCAGAGGCGCATTGTGGCAGGAAATCGTGCCTACTTTGGACTCCGCAGAACTCTACGATCGAATAAAGTTCGCCGTAACACGAAGTTAACCATCTACAAAACGTTGATTAGACCGGTCGTCCTCTATGGGCACGAAACATGGACCCTACGTGCAGAGGACCAACGCGCCCTTGGAGTTTTCGAACGGAAGGTGTTGCGTACCATCTACGGCGGAGTGCAGATGGAAGACGGGACTTGGAGAAGGCGAATGAACCACGAGCTGCATCAGCTGCTAAGAGAACCAACCATCGTCCATACCGCGAAAATCGGGAGGCTACGGTGGGCGGGTCACGTCATCAGGATATCGGATAGCAACCCGACTAAAATGGTTCTCGAGTGTCATCCGACCGGTACAAGAAGACGTGGTGCGCAGCGTCGTAAAAAGTACAACACTACCAAGAAACCTCGCTCGTTGTATACCGCGCGAGCACGGTGCAGTTTCAGCTTGATGATGCGGGTTCTGAAAGGTTAAAAGAACAATGGATGTTTTACTCGGATTTACCGAAAGGAAATATTGACGACCTCAACCTTCAATTACCTGAAGAGCGCTTTGCATCAGGTCGAAAAGAGCGCTGATGCACATACCGTTTAACAATATTAAGTAGTCGTCGGCAAAACCATAATTTGGAAAACCGCTATTATTGAGGCTAAATAGCGTATCTACTACGAGATCTTTGGGGCATTTACAAACACTCAATTTTCTAATCGCTGCTTGATACAATGTCGAGAAGAGGGGTCAGTTTTTGAGCATTTGGTGAATCCAATTGAAAATCATTGGAGATACCATGACTCCGTGCTTCTAATAATCCAAAAGATGTCAAACTGATAGGTCTGAAACTCTTTGCTTCTTCAAACGACGCACGATCCACTTTCGGAATAAACTTCACAGTAACATCCCGCCAATATTTGGGAATATACCCTGTAGCACAACAAATACATGCATAAAAATAGCTTTTTCAAAAGATGTTTCAAATAATCAAATCCTTTCTGAAGCAAAATAGGATCATCTGCTCCATAAAATTTAAAAGGAGCGAAATTTAGCCGAAATCAGAGAATCATAACTACAAGAAAAGACATCAGGTTCATCCGAACATGTAATATCCACACATCCAAAGAAGTGTGTACTGAATAAACATTCCAAAACTTCCTCATCAGAGGAAGTGATATCGCCAAATGAAATTCGTTCACTCGGAAATCCTTAGATTATAAAAAAGGATTTTGTTCAACCGACTGACATAACTCAAGCTGGAAACATTTGTACAAAGGGGTCTTCAGCCGGATTGTTCAGCAAATCGAAGATCGAACAGCTTCCTGATAGGCCTTGTAAGCCCATCTGGAAGCCTCCTATCCAGTCAGACGTCGTCTGTTTCAAATCTTTCTGTATTGTTTCCTGAGGCCAGATCAGAGTTCCACCAAGGGGTTCGTCTTGTGGTCTTCACAGACTATTTCTTCGAAAGCTTCCATATGATGAAGGACGTTGTAGTATCAACGGCATCATCTAAATCACTTGGAGTTTCTGTGGATGGTGAGTATCCATGAAATTAGGCCGCAATCAAGCCAGTGAAGAGATCCCAGTTGGTTGATCGGCGATTTCTGAAACACAAAGTTTGCAAAATAACAATCAAATGTTCAATTCAGCTGTAGCGAAGGTCAGATAAAGATTTTTCTTCTGGCACATGTCAATTGGTCAGTTCATGACTGATTCTGCTAGAGCAAAGCGTTATGTCTAATACTTCCTCTCTGACAGATACTATAAAGGTTGGGCGGTTGCCTCTTAAGTAATCCAAGATCTGTACTATTTAAGTATACCAGCAAACTGGAATCTCTCAATGTCTGAGCTGCCCCAGATGATATGGTTAGCATTACCATCACTGCCAGCAATAAGCAGAAGGCCTTTTGAAGTGCAGTATGCGATATTTCCTGTTGAGGTTTCTAATAGATAGATACATTGAAATAGCACATACACTATCCATCAATAACACTAGTTTACAGCATTTTTGAACTCGGTAAGCTGATGATCATTTTTGGTGTAGAATCATGCTCTGAGTTCGAAAACGCGAAGGAAAAAAAATACAGTAGAGCGGAAATTTTTTCGATTTTTCATACAAGGTTGATGATTTGAAATCGATTTTTGTTCTACAGGGGATGGCCAAAATGTTTGGGATAGGCAACTTTTTTTCTCTCACAAAAAAATTCAACATGCTATAACTTTTCGTAGAGTGCATCAAAAAATCTCAAATTTTGACTGTTTATCAACATGTTATATGTGCATCACTGGTACAAAATTGTGCTCGATTGATTAAACTTTCGCAAAGTTATAACCGTTCGGGTGAAACACTATTTTTTAGACAACTCATTTTTGAGCTGTCATATCTCGGAAACCAGTGAACCGAATTGAATGAAACTTTGAACGTACACTAACAATATACAGATGCTTCACAAACTATTAAAACATAGATAGTTTTTGGACGTTGAAAAAAGTTATCATGGGTTGACACTTTTTGGATTTTTCTCGAAAAAAGGTAATTTTTTTTACATCAATGTCAATAAATTTTAGTGTTGATGCCCAAAGATTTTCCGCTTCTGTGCTCAAGTTATCTCTAATCAGATATATTAGAGCCTATTAAGATTGAAGAAAGAGCACATTTAGCAATTTTTGTATGGTATTGTAAATTTGACTTATTTTCTTCTATATGGGTAAAAATTTCAACCCGGTATAACTCAAAAATTTTGGTCGTTGACAGAAGTTCACGACTTTCATTTTATTTTGTAAACTAGTGTAATATGGAATCGTTGCAATAATGAGTAGTGCAGCACCCAAAAAGTTTTGCATCACACAAAATAAATAAGGATGAAAAATGGAGTATACCTAGAATCAATAAGATTGTGGGTACGAGTTGTATTTTAAAAGAGAAGTAGGGGATCATAAGTGGGAATCATAAACGATTTGTGCCTCAAATATCTGAAATAATAATATTTTAAGCTTATGCATAACTTTTTGGGGTGCTGCTATATTCAGTATGAGTTTTGCAATATGCTATTCTTTATTTATGGACGGTTGTGTACATCTCTGGTAGCTAGTTCAGAGAAGAGTGTAGCAAAGATTGCGTTGTTAACCTTTCAGGACGCGCGCCATCAAGCAACCGAAACAGCACCGCGCGAAGTTTTTTGGTAGTGTTGCATTTTTTACAACAGCGCGCGCTAAAGGGTTAACAAGCACACATGCTCGAGGCATAACACACGTGTTTTCCATTTCATTTTTACTGAAAGTAGCAAACACCGGGTCCAATTATTCCTAGGCACGGTAAGCATAAAGCCGCATGTAGTCCTACCACTGGAACAAGCGGTCCGTAGTGCTATTCTTATCCAGTTGAACTAGTTACTACCGACACTACACAGCTTTCTAGACTGATCGGGAAAAGAAGTTAATATTGACCGTACACCCAAATATATTCATCACTTTGCTTCGTTGTCATAGATAATAGCAACACTTCAAAATTGGTATTAATCTCGTGTACATAATCATACGTCAATTTGATTTAGCAATTTTTCTCTGGCCATCGCAAACATTCACATACCTCGAATCGCAACTCTCCTACTGGCGGTTTAGCGTACGGAATTCCCAGGTATGCACAGTATAACTTTTTCGAAAACGTTTCCCTCAGAACACCTGCACCAATTCCATTATCGAACTTAGCAATACATTTCGGGCTTCCTGCAGCAACAACGTTATAGATGGTTGCTGCCAGCAGCAGAGTAGCACAGAGATCCGGGATTGTTTTCATATCCTTATTTTCACCAATCTGAAATTGGATGCACTTTGTTTCCCATTGAAATTGCAACTGCACTGCACAGCATTATTTTCACGTGCCTCCGAACAGGATTGTTGCAATTCGTTTCGCTTGTTACTGCTGCCGCCGTTATAGAGGCGCAGTTATAGTTGTTTTATTTTCACATGAGCTGTTAACTTCCGAGTGTGCATCGTCCCTTAAGCCGTAAAAGTTGAGTACGACACACTTGTATTGTTTAATTGCACCGCTGCTGCTGCTGAGCTCTGCCCCATAGCGCACATTTGAATTTAGTAAAAAAGCTAATGAGCGGCTTCGATTCAATTTGCCTGATTGGCAATTTAACGGTGCATATATTTCTCCGGGTGAGAATGGCGAGAATGTTCCTCGAACTGATACTGGCGACTATTGATGCGTGCGATGAAAGTGCGCTGCTTTTTATAAATTCACACCCAATTAGAGGAGCATGGTAACAGAACACCCGAGAAATAAGGATGTCTCCTCTGGGATTGATTGCAGGGTTGCTCATCCAGTTTTACCAGTAACGTCGTCTATTGATATGGATAATACCAGATTTTTCTTGATTGATAATCAATATTGACTGCACGTCGAGCAAATGTGTGTTCTGTTATTATTGATTATTTTAATCGTTACGATTTTGTTCATACATATACTATTGAGGCCTTTCTTAGCATAACCATAATAAATACTCTACCGTTCTACGCCCGATTGTCCCATGTTATATGGGAATCCCATATAACATGGGACAATTATGCGTAGGGTAATTTTCCAATTGTTGCACGGCTAAAAACTCGCCTATTGTTGCACACTCCCTATTATTCTTATGAGGTGTGCAACAATTGGCGAAATTTTAGCCGTGCAACAATTGGAAAATTACCCTATAACGGCAGTACTGGAGATGGCAAAATTTGAATCAATCAAAAAAAGAAAAAGTATGAAAAATGAAGGAAAAACAAGAGATAGTGTGGAAATTGATTTATAATGACCAAGAAAAAAATCATAAATACTTTATATTTTAATAGATTTTCGTGGAATGATTTCTTTAAAAAAATACATTTAAACAGCCAACTGATAGTTCTGGTTCTACACTTGATATTAGGAGAGCGTTCATAAATTACGCTGCACTTCGGCTATTTATGCTATGCTATCTTGAAATTTTCACAGAACAACAGTTGCTTATGTAATTTCCTTCCAACAGTTTTTTTTTTTTGAGGATTTTCCGGACTTCCTAAATAGTTTTTCCGACTTTTACAACCGATTTTCCTCAACTGTGAAACATTTTGTGAAAAACAATTTGCATTTTGTGTATTATTTCAATAGGCTCCTAAAGTCCTATCGGGATTCTTGTTTTAAACCACAATATATGGTTCAAGAGTACATATTTACTCATTTTTTGACGTTTTTATTAACCGTAGTTGAAAATATATAATTTTTATTTTTTTAGCCTTTTGTCTCGCCCCTAGCTTATAACACATACTTTGAGTGATTTTTTTCACCGTGTATGTCAGATAGGAACATTTTTGAAATCCCTGTGCGAAAAATGTCGAGCTCAGTTACACGAGGTTGTCCTCAAATGTCAAAGTAGAACTATTTACCATTTTACTTATTTCGAATTTTCTCATTATTCCTTTGTTTCGAGTAAAGTACAATTCCGATTAGAATACCATGCTTGATCGTATTATTCAATATAAGCGAGATTTCGTCTTTAATTTTAGGACCCTATTGCTGAGAAAATTTGCTTATGATTTCACAAAAAAAATGTGTCTACGATACTTCGTTCTTGAGTTATGATTGTTCAAAGTAGGTGGTGTCTGTGTAAAATGTTTGTTTTCCTCTGACGTTTTGAGGAAAATTAGGCGAATCTGATTTTTTTCAATTTAGTTTTGTCCATATATATGTGAACCCTACCTGTGAAAAAATGCCATTAAATTCTGAGATCCTTCGTACCAATTTTTACGATAATAAAAAAATCCCCAAAACTCAAACAAAATTGAGATACAGGTCGGACTCGATTATCCGGAGTTGGGTTTCGGTGCTTCCCGAAATAAAATCTCGCAAACGGAATGCTGTAAGAAGCTGGAATTTTGACTGATCACAAATCAATGTTGGCTTGACAAAATGTCAATTTCCTTCATAGAGCATTCCGTTACAAAGATATATGTTTGAGAAGCAACAGAACTTGACTTCGGATAATCGCGCCCGACCTGTAATCTGCAACAGCACCAAACAAATTGTTGATAACTTTTTTCGGTTTTGGAATTTTTACCATAAATGGCGGTACTAAACGATCCCTTCTATTATCAGTTACTAATAAATGTAACAAGAAAGAGTTGAACACTCAGTTCATTCAGTCTCAACAGTTCAACACTTGAACACTCAGTTCCGGAACATCCAATTTCCTAGAAATTCAGCTCAGTAGCTTGATGTTCTAAGGAAGACTTAATGGTCATTTTAGTAAACACAACTTTATAAACGAACTTGAAAAGACAAATTTTATTGTACTTAATCAATGAATGTAAAGCTCAAATAAAAAATAGAACCGGCACCCACTGTGTTAATGTCCACTGCTCTACCCTAAAACCACTATCATAATGAAATTCATAGCGCCTGGAATCTGACAATTGGTTTCTTTAGGGGTATATAGATTATTTCATAATCGGCTTCTTCGCCCAAAAATTTGTCGAAATCCAAAATTTCATATTTTTTGGAGTTCGGGAACTATTTTCAAAATGCATTTAAAGTTTGTATGGAGCATTTTTTTTTGTTCGGGTCGAACTGCCATTTTATTGATTGAACTGTCATTCTATCCACGAAAATTTGAACTGTTTTGTTGATTTAACTATCAAAACAAAGGCATTGGAACGCAATAAAATCACGCGTTACTCAGAAAAATGAGCTCTTTCGATTAGGCTTTAGAAAATATCAATATTTTCTTCACTAAACAACCCAATTCGCCAATGATTTTTCATAAGGACCTAACTGACTTGATCAATTTCTCGATTCTCTCTTTCGATAATATTTAACTCAACCAAAACAAAACAAATAATCATTCATTGATAGAATTGTGAAGCTATCATAATAAAAATAGAACAAAAAATGGATATGCGTTAACGTTTAACAATTGACACATTCTACCGTGACGTTACAACGTTTTGACGCATTCGTTGTCAGATTTTCCTCTATAACTCATGAAAACGAGCGTAAACCGCGAAATATTTTTTTCATATTCGGATTCCTGGTAAAACTTCTGATATATTTGACCTATTGAACATTTAGTTTTCATTAGAAAAACGTGTTTAAAATTCGTATTTGTAGCGTGACGTTACAACGCGCTAGAATCAGACCCTCTCTAACGCGCTACTAACATCTTAAAAAATCTGCTCGGATTTTTATGATATTCTGATTTTTTTTCCACCATTGAAATTTATTGGTTTGTTCTTCAATTCAATGGAATAAAACATTTAAATTTCGGATTTGTTTTTGAATGATCGACTTTTACATTTCGTGACGTTACAACGCCCGTTCAGTTTCAAACAGGGTTCTGCTCGCGTTGTAACGTCACGAAAATGTACATCATGTTAGAATCAGAATAATCAGCCAAATTTACCCGAATTTGTGAATATATCATTGCATTATCTTCACTGCTCCAAGGGGAACTTTATTCTATTGAAAATCCGTTTTGTGATAAATGGCTCGGAGGGCCAAGTTATTGCTATCAACAGTATGAATACTCCTTCATTATGGTTAATGACACCGGCACCCATCTTTGGTTTAGTATCACCCATATTCTTCTAGTTTTGTTCCAAAGACCAGCGCGCTGAGATCCGTTATTTTGCACCGCCAGATATTTAAATTTTTCAGCATATAACTCATCACGCCGTCGAGATAAGGCACATTCTACCGTGACGTTACAACGTTTCTACGCATCCGTAGTCAGATTTTGTACTTTAATTCATAAAAACGACTGTAAACCTCAACATATTTTATCATATTCAGATTCCTTGTAAAATTTCCGATATGTTTGACCTGTTTAACATTTAGTTTTTATTAGAAAAATTTGTTTAAAATGCGTATTATTAGCGTGACGTTACAACGCGCTAGAATTCGACCCCCTCTACCGCGCAACCAACATTTTGAAAAATTTGCTCGGATTTTTATTTTAAACTGAAAATTTCTCCCACCATTGAAATTTATTGATTTGTTCTTCAATTCAGTGAAATAAAACATTTACATTTCGGATTCGTTTTTTGGATAATCGACTTTTACATTTCGTGACGTTACAACGTTCAGTTTCAAACAGGGTTCTGCTCGCGTTGTAACGTCACGAAAATGCACATCATTTTTTTTTTAATCAGAATAATCAGACAAAATTGCCCGAATTTGTGAATATATTATTGCATTATTTTTACTGCTCCAAGAGCAACTTTATTCTATTAAAAATTCGTTTTGTGATAAATGGCTCGGAGGGCTAAGTTATTGCTATCAGCAGTATGAAAACTCCTTCATGAAGGTTAATGGTACCCATCTTCGGCCTAATACCACCCATATTCATCTAATATTGTCCCAAAGACTAAACCGTTGATATCCAATACTTCGCACCGCCAGATATTTAGATTTTGCAGCATAAAACTAAACACGCCGTCGAATTAAACATTTTTTCAATAATTTATGCAATGTCATTGATTCAATTAAAAATGCTTTAAGATGTGCGAGCAGTTATTGAACCAAAGACATACCTGAGGATCTGCATACCACTTAGGGGCATCAATTTATGTGATTCCAGAGACAAATAGACCTAATTCTGACAAAAAAAAATCCATCCTATATATGTCAGAGTCATAATTACTCAGAGAGTTAGTGTCTTCGGTAAAATTGTTTAATAAGTCAAAAACTTACAGCTGATTTACTATTGGATGTGAGATTCAGACACACTGGGAGACGCTTATTAAAAGTTTACAATAATTTAGAATTTCTCAAAATGTTTTCAACAAATTTTGATTAGTTGATAAACTATTTTTTGGCAAAATCTTTGGGAACTTTATAAGAAGTTACAACATGTTGAATATTTTTTGAATAAATATAAAGTGCACTATTTTTCAAAATTTCAACTACCACTAGTCAGTTAGAAACTTGAACCAAACGGCTTTTAAACTGAAAATTCTGGAGCATGAGCATGAGCATGAGCATAGAGGTTCAATTTCGCATAGAGTACAAATGAGTTTCAATTTCGTAGGTGTTACGTCTGTTTGTCGGTGATTCTTGTTACATCAAAAATAGATGTAACACTGACGTAATATCCATCCCATATATTTCAAGATCTCAAAATTTAGACAGTTGGTGTCCTCGACAAAATTGTTTGGCTGGTCAAGAACTTTCAATTGATGGGCCGTATGATTTCAAATCCTTCCACTAGGAGGTGCTAGAGGGCATACGCATTTTTAGTTTTACTTATCTCAGGATCGTGATTAATTGGAAAGATGGTTGCTTCATTAAAGTTGTTTGGTAGATCACTAGACTTTCAGTTTAATAGCCGTATGTTATTAATTTCTGCCACTCAGTGGTGGTAATTGCAAGTTTTCAAAAGCATGCCGATTTTATTAATTACCCAAAACACATTCAACAAGCCGAAACTTTTTATAAAATATATCAAAACTTCTCAAATTTTGACTGATAGTTCCTCATCTTGTTATCTGTAATATCTACAATTTTGGACTTGATTGGTTAGCTCTACACAAAGATGGAGCGCTTTAAGCAGAATAATATTTTTGACTGTGTTCTATTATTTCTTATATCTAAGGAATAAGTGAATCAAATCAAATAAAATTTTGATAGTTAAGAACAGGGTTGGTCATCACTGAGGAGAACCGAAAGATAAGTGCATTTTTTTCACTCACCACACACGGCTTGCTTGATCAGGATTTCTCTTCTGATTTTCACTCTTCTCCCGCCACGCACTTTTGTGCAATCTCCCCGGAGTGTAAGAGAATTGTTTTCTCGTACACCCGGCAAGAAAAGAGCCTTGAAGGCTCCAAAATATGATCAAAAATACAGTCAGACCGTTCCGGCACCCGGCTTAAAGCAAATTTATGACAGGGTACACTAGATGTGAAGTTTTCAGACTTGATTGTAGGTATGTCATTTTACCCATCAACGCTTGCCCGTGCTAATCTGTCTATGAACGTTAGCTTTTTGGGCGTAAGAAAATCGACTAAACCTACGTGTATCTGAATTTGTTAAAATTGAACATTCTGCAAAAGTTTACAGGAGATGGAGTGATACCCTAATGTACGTCCAGGTTTACCCGGCTCAGCAATCGGCTAACTAACCCCAATGTTAACATTTGTCGTCCGCAGATAGTAAAGGGAAGTTTATGAGAGGAAGCTTTTGCAGAAATGATCGTGCCGTACTCCGTGCTAGGAGCAACAAATTATGGTCCCATTTCTAATTAAGTGCATCATGCGGTCTCAGGTATATCTGGTAAATAATTTGGTGCAAAACAACGCAAAAACACACACAAGTTAAGAAATTGGCAATGTCTTTCCGTTGAACGCCTAGCTTCGAACGTAAACTTCTTTTCGGTGCTCTGTTAGTAGTTGAGTTTATGTTAGGTACCGTGATGCCATGACAACCTACATTTCTTCCAGCGCGACACTCTGAAGTTCAAGCGAGGTACTGTGTGTGAACAGTAACCGCTCCACTCCAAACAAAAATCATGGTGCACTACGCACACTCTCAATATTCCGCTTTAAGATGCGTGTGATTTTTTCTCTTCACACAAAAGAGCGGCAAGGCACACTTCTCTGGACTGCACCCAAATCTGCACTTTTTAAGCCAAAGTGTGAGAAATGACCAACTCTGGTTAAGAATTATATATTGATCTTTGATTACAATTTGATTTGAATACAATATGTCCAAAGTGAAAAAAGTTCCAGCTTGTAGAATACATTACTTTTCAAGAAATTCTAATCCCTTGCCTGCTTTTGCAAAACGTCTTCTAGTGGCAAAATCTCGCATCTATTGGTATATCAACTGCAAGTCCATTACTTACCAAACAACTTTGCCGAAGAAATCGTATTTCTATGTAAAAGGGATCCTGAGATGTATGAAATTTAAAATTTGTAAGTTCTCTCTCAAACTATCCATCAACTGTAAGTCTTTGACCAACTTAATAACATTGTAATTTCGTCAGTGTTTCGTCTGTTGGCCACTCATATCACAGAAATTTTCGGTTTGAGTGGTACTAGATTACGATTAAAAAAATTTACAATATCGCAGAACAATTACATAGTAGATTTTGGCCAAACACCATCTCCCGTCCTTCAAAAGTCTACGTAGTTTATTAACCGGCAATGGTACGCAATTTATAAACGATATCTCGAAAAAGAGCTCATACACAACGAGAATGAAATTGTTTTGAATATAGAACTACGTTTGTCCAATTCAGAAGCCGTCCAAGCCAGAAAGATTTGGTCTTTTCCACAGAACTTTTTTTCGTGACGTTACAACGCAAACTTCAACCAGGTGAAACTCAGGCTTCCGTGAACCGATTTTCTTTTTTTTAGTCTCATCTGAAAGATCTTTTCGAGTACAAAGAGCATACAAAATTTCATATTTGTAACGTTTTCCGTATTTGAATAAAATTTTAAAATGTTGATTTTTCGTGACGTTACAACGCAATAAAAACCCATACTATGATCAGCCATATTTCAGAGTTGTAAAGTCTTCCGATTAAAAATCTTTTTATGCTAAAAAATCTACATACATTTATCTACAAATGATGGAAGACTTTTCAAAAATCAGTGTGTTGGTGTTTAAAATACGATAGTTTGGATGAAAAGTGTGCTTAAAAGACTTAAAATCACGATTTTAATGTTAATTTTAACCGTCATTCAATTTATATTTATTGTAACACTAATATCATGTCGAATACATTTTTGCATGACAAAAGTAATGTAGAATGTGATAAAAATGTCAAATATGCCAGACCTCAACTTTGAAAAATTGGTATTGATGATACGGGGCCCGTAGAATGTGTCAATTGCTTTTTTTTATCTGTATTAACGAGATTTTTAGCCCTAGGCTAGTTCATCTCGAGACCCACGATGTACTTCCCTTCCTAAGGAAGAACTCGCATTTTGCAAGTGTGTCGGGAGTGGGATTCGATCCAAGGTCCTCAGCGTGATAGTCAAATGTTCTAATCATCACACCAGGTTCACTCCACTTTAACGGGTTGCGTGCCCACCACTGCAACCATGTAGTTGAAATCAAGATAAAACTTTCACACCAAAGAATGATAATTCAAGCACAAAGACGAAAATTGCGTTGGGCGTGCAACAGACACATGGAAATGAGGCACAATGGAGGGCCTTGTAAGACAAATTCCAGAAGAAAGTTTTCCCGAATTACAACACCTTCCTTTTTTCCACTGTGCTGAGAAAGCTGCCAGCATCGCCCAATGGATAATTCGCGAAACGCAATTAAATCTGCAACATTCAAAGAACAGTCACTGAAATTATGTTACAAAAGCGAGCTACATTATCGAGGGAGGAAAGTTTATCCGACTGCAGCGGAATTTTAAAGTTGGGAAAAAGCGTCAAGACAAGGTGAGCATCGCATCAACACGGTCGGCGCGCGGAAAGTAAAATCTCTACTCTGTTGCTGCTCTCGAAATGTCGTTTCCTTCTTCACGTTTACCCCGCCAGAGCAGCAGCAGATCTGTGCGAAGTGCTTCAGCGAGCTGCGGCGCAATCTTTGGGCCGAAACTTTGCAAACAGCTTCAAGTGTCGGTCTTTGCCGGCTTTGTAACTTCTGGCTGGCAGCCATCCCACATCAGTCGGACCGCTTTTTTCGGTACACGGTAGTCGCCGGGAACGAACAGCGGAAAATAACATTTTCTTTTTAATTGATAAAACTTTCTTAAATGAAATGTCCGTGTTGCAACAAAAAGCTAGTTGCGAATTAAGCTCTTCATCAGTGTCACTGTATTCTGAGAGATGATAAAATAAAGGACAATACTGGCAACTTGACAATAGCGTTTCTTTCCTGTTTGGCTACATTTTGAAGTACGAAATGTAAAAAAAATCAGGATGCATGAAGAATACCTCACACTACAGTGCTAGTTGGAATTGCACTGCTAGTGCAAATTGTTCGCGTATACTGTGGAGTTTTCACACTTGAATATTTAGTGAATCAACATCTCGAATTTTCAAGAGCACACATCAAAAGAATCGAACAGTGGATTGTGCTAAATATTATGAATCTTACCCATCCCTTTTTGTAGGGCTGCAAAACGGTGAGCTCTGGTCCTCCCATGTTTCTACCTCATGCTTCCACTGGTCAAGCGATGACAAAGACCGCCAGCTATAAGAGTTGTGTGCTTAGCTGGTAGTGCAGCCTGGGCACTGTTGTCCTTCTGACTTCAGCTAGATTGAGGAGGTACGACCCGAGCGTCTGTTCACCAAGGAAGTGCGGCCAAACGTCTGTTCTGGCATCTAGCGGCTGAGTAAGAAACGCTTCACCACGCCCAGCTAGATCCAAGGTGGAAGCCCCATCAGCGTGGTCGTCCCAGAACAGAACTGGCACGATGGCCTTCCGGCGAGACAGGAGTGTTGGTGTAGGCCCAATAAGCCACCCGTAAAAATCTACATTACGAATAACAATACGACTCGATACAATCGACAAAGACCCACGCGACGAAATAAGCACTACGATTGGAACCTTGGAACATGGAATTGCAAGTCACTTGGTTTCGCAGGATGTGACAGGATAATCTATGACGAATTACATCCCTACAACTTTGACGTCATGGCGTTGCAAAACCTTTGTTGGACTGGACAGAGAGTGTGGATAAGCGGGTATCGAGCGGCTACCTTCTACCAATAATGTTGTGGACCATCAATGAACTGGGAACAGGATTTAAGTGTTGGGCAAGATGCGACAATGCGTGGAAATCGTTGTCGGCGACATGAACGCGCAGGTAGGAAGGGAGAAAATGTACAGACCGGTAATCGGGCGAAACAGCCTGCACGCCATATCGAATGATAACGGCCAGCGATGCATCCCGTGGTATGGTAGTCCGAAGCACCTTATTCCCCCGCAAAGATATCCACCTGGAGATTACCCGACCATGAAACAGAAAACCAAATCGACCACATTCTTCAACGGTAAATTCTTCTCGGATATAATGTCCGCACATACCGCAGAGCAAATATAGATTCGGATCACTACCTATAGAAGTGGCTCAAGACTACGCGCAGCAGCTAGCAGTGACCCTACCAACGGAAGAGCAGCTTGGCGCAGGTACACTTGAAGATGGCTGGAGGGACATCCGATCCGAGGTAGTACCTCGGCTGCAGCACTAGGCTTCGCAACCTTGAATCACTGAAACGACTGGTACGACGGCGAATGTGAACAGTTGAAAAATGAGAAGAATTCAGCACGAATGTTGCAATACCGTACGAGAGCGAATAAGGCACGTTATAGAAGCAATTAGTCTTCTAATTAACTGCCAAGTGGTCCAGTACGCGAGATAAATATACAACGTTTAGACAAAACTGGAAGCTTCTTAGAAAACTAGCGCCACGTAGTAAGTGATTCTCGAGCTAAATTGATTTCTGTGTGAAAGTTCTTAGTCTTCTGAGCAACTTTGTGTAGAAATGTGACAATGACCACCTCCCATAATTATTATCTTGACTGTGTAATTTATCCACAAACATGACTGAACTCTTTTTAGTGTGTAAGTGAGCGCCGGCAAGCACAGCGGCAACATTTGTTCTTTCCAAAAGTTGTTAACCTCTCGATACAGAAACAGAATAAAGCTAAGTTGTGTAGCAATCGGATGTGCGCGTTTCTTTGATCCGAAGTTCCTTTTTCCTCCTTCTCCGCGAGTGATTCTTCCTGCTGCCTGGTTATCTCTGTCCACAGGTTATGACCCCAGTGCAGGAGAAGTGACGAAAAGTGCTGAACCTGAAAAAGAAACGTTTTTCGGGAAGAACAGTGCGAGTGGTATTTTCCGGGCTCGATCCGCGCGTCGCCGACGGTGTTTTGCAAAATGGCGGACGGAGCGAAAATTGTGTTCCCCAAGTTAAACCCAACCAATTGGGCTTCGTGGAAGCAACGTATGGAATGGTTGCTTGAGAAGGAGGATTTGTGGGAAGTAATTAGTGTCGCGAAGCCGGAACCGGTGACCGCCGAGTGGACGAACCGCGATCGGAAAGCTCGCGCGAATATTGGACTTTTTCTCGATGAAAGCCAATTTAAATTGGTGAAAACCGCGGAGAGTGCTCGTGGGATGTGGAATGCTCTGCAGCAGCACCACGAAAAAGCAACCATGTCTACCGTTGTGCATTATTTGAACCAACTGTGCAGTGCAAATATGGCCGAAAATGGAAACATGGAAGAGCACTTGAACTCAATGGAAGACTTGTTCGATAAGTTGATTGCTGCTGGACAAAATTTGGACGAATCGTTGCAAATAGCAATGATTTTTCGTAGTGTTCCTCCGTCTTACCGGAGCTTGGTGCAAAGCCTGCAGTGCCGGCCGGACGAGGACTGGACGGTTGTGTTGGTGAAAGCGCGGCTTTTGGATGAATACAACCAGCGACGCGAGAGAAGTGAAGTGTTGTCGAGTGATATGAAAGCATTGCGGCTCGATGCGAGTGGAAGTAAATCAGAGAAAGTGTGTTATTTCTGCAAAGAGCCGGGACATTTTCGCAAGCACTGCAAGAAGCTGCAATCGAAGAAAAGTGGTTGTGAAAATGAGAAGAAACAGCGGTATCGGAAGGATGACAACCACAAAGGGGGGAATCCGAAAGCGAAGCAAGCCGACGACGCGCGCGGCTCGGGCGGCTCCGTGTGTTTTATGGCTGGAGACGTGATGCCGGACTGTTGGGTGATAGACAGTGGTGCAACGCGACATATGACGAGTGATCGATCGTTTTTTACGTCGATGGACAACAGTGAAAATTCGCGTGTTACGCTTGCCGACGGGAACAAAACGAAAGTGTGTGGTGTCAGCGAGGGCGTTCTGTTTGGCGAAAACGGACGCGGTGAGCGTGTGGAAATAACATTGAAAAATGTACTTTTTGTGCCGGGACTCGATGGTGGTTTGATTTCGGTGAGCCAACTGGCGGCGAAGGGATTCGTTGCGAAGTTTGGTGCGTCCGCGTGTGAGATCCAGAATGCAGATGGTGATACAGTGGTGGTCGGAGATAAGGTGAGCAACCTCTACCGGTTGCGTATTCATGAGCGTTCATTGAAAGTGGACGGTGAACATCATGAGCGGTGCCAGCACACTTGGCATCGTCGGATTGGCCATCGCGATCCAGAAGTGCTGCGGCGGATCGAAGCGGAAGATCTGGTAAGTGGATTCTCTTTACTTGATTGTGGGGCTCGCATCGTTTGTGAATGCTGTTTGAAAGGGAAATTTGCGAGGAAGCCTTTCCCCGCGATAACCGATAGAAAGACGACGAAACCCCTGGAATTGATCCACACTGATCTATGTGGACCAATGGAGACCACTACGCCATCCGGAAACCGCTATTTGATGACGCTCATAGACGATTATAGTCGGTACACAACCGTGTACTTACTGAAGAAGAAATCGGAGGCCTCTTTTTTTTTTTTTTTTTTTTTTTCTAAACCATAGGGGGATAATCTGCTCAACAGACACCCTAACAGAAGGTTAGGGTAGTGTAGGTCTGACAGGCCGTCTTCTACAACAAAAGTAAAATCCAGGACTACTCTCTCCTCGTACCCACTAAACCATTCCTATGGTCGCCAAACCCTACGTCTCTCCGGAACCACCAAGAAGGTATTGCTTCAGTGCACATCGCACCCACAAGGTTAGCTGCGTAGCCTGCAGCAACGAACATCGATGACTCGCTTTGGAGAGTCCATCACGGTAGCATGCTGGCGCTTAGCCAGTTTCCCGAGTGGTCCTCGCCACTCCCTTTGTCCTCGGAAGGCGGGCAGAGTCAACCCCGCCCGCGCCCTACTGCTGAGCGGACATCAAGAACTGATGCCCACATGCAACCCGATCTGACCTGCCCGCAAAGGAAGGGTATCACTACCCTTCAGGCCCTATCAGATGCATCCGTAGGTTGCTGACGGCAGGGTCTCCACCTGCCCCGACCCTTGCCGGGGACCCCTTTCCAACCGCGGGCTTGGATCCAACCCAGTAGACCGACGCCACGACAGCACCGCTACCGGGACTTCCTCTCCGCGGCCACTTAATCGTTGTAAGGGTCGATCTCGACCGCAGGGCACCGGTATGACCTACGAAGCCGACTCCGAACCCCTGGACCACCTCTTGTACTGCATCTGGACTAGCCATTCTCCGAGTCCACGCGCCACCTCCTCTGTAGCTCCCAGACGATGTGGGTAATAGCCGTTGAAACGGCGTTCCAGCCAAACTCATCCCTACACATCCTCTGGACCAAGTTGTCCGGAGTTGTGTCCTCCCCGCATGTGGCAAGCATGCGGTCACGCATTGTGCGAAAACGCGGGCACACGAACAAAACGTGTTCCGCCGTTTCCTCTGAACCATTGCACACTGGGCATTCGGGAGAATCCGCATGCCCGAAACGGTGTAGATACTGTCGGAAGCAACCATGACCTGTAAGGACCTGTGTCAGGTGGAATGTGACTTCCCCATGGCGCCTATTAATCCAACTATCTACCCTCGGTATCAACCTATAGGTCCACCTTCCTTTGGTGGAACTGTCCCACGCGCGCTGCCATTTGACCATAGAGGCCATCCTGACAGTCCTGCGTATGCCTCTTGTGCCGCGCATTTCGAAGCACTCCATGTCCTCACTGATAAGAATGCTGATAGGCACCATACCAGTAATGACGCAGAGAGCGTCGTGTGACACGGTACGGTACGCGCTCGCAACCCTCAGGCACATAAGCCTGTAAGTACTTTCCAGCTTCCGTCGGTAGCATTTAGTACTTAGCGCGGTGCCCCACGCCGGGCCGCCATACCTAAGTATGGATGTAGCAACACTAGCCAGAAGCTTGCGCTTACTGGCGTACACCGCAGAGCTATTGGACATCATCCGGGACAGTGCCGCAATAGCTGTGGAGGCTCTTTTACAGGCATAATCGACGTGGCTACCGAAGGTAAGCTTATCGTCGATCATCACGCCCAAGTGTTTGACGGAGCGCTTTGACAGGATAGTACACTCTCCTACACTGATCTCCGTCTGCTGCTCCGACTTCAGGTTGTTAACAACCGTCACCTCTGTCTTGTGGTGAGCCAGCTCCAGTTTCCTGGACCGCATCCACGCCTCCACAACCTTAATCGAGTGGTTGGTAGTCAACTTTACCTCCTCGATCGTTTCACCGTAGACTTCGAGCGTAATGTCGTCGGCAAATCCGACAATCACCACTCCCACTGGATACTCTAACCTCAACACCTCGTCGTACATGACATTCCATAACACCGGACCCAGGATGGAACCTTGCGGGACTCCTGAGGTTATGTGAAAGCACTTCCGACCCACCTCCGTGTCGTAGACTAGTACACGATTCTGAAAGTAACTTCCGAGAATCTTGTACAGGTACTCCGGTATCCCCAGACGCAAGAGCGCATCGGCAATAGCAGACCAGCTGGCGCTATTAAACGCATTCCTTACATCCAGAGTCACTACCGCGCAAAAGCGAATTCCCCTCCTCTTAGGCTCGAGTGCTTTCTCGGCGGTTTTTGTAACCGACAAGATAGCGTCTACGGTGGACCTCCCCTTCCGGAAGCCGTACTGGTTACTCGAAAGACCATTTTCGCCCTCGGTGAACCGCAACATTCTATTGAGGATGATCTTTTCGAGCACCTTCCCCGCCGTGTCAATCAAGCATATTGGTCTATATGCCGACGGGTCTCCGGGTGGTTTCCCCGCCTTTGGCAATAGTACCAGGCTCTGCCTCTTCCAATCTTCTGGGAAAACTCCCTCGTCCAGGCATTTCTGCATAGCAGACCTGAACATCTCGGGAGCCTCTGCAATAGCTACTTTTAAGGCCAAGTTCGGAACTCCGTCCGGACCTGGGGCCTTACCTACGCTAAGGGACTTAGCTATCCCCGCAAGTTCCACATCGGTGACCCTCTCCTCATCGCCAGCCCCAGTCCCCGGCTGTCCTACGAAAGGAGGCCAAGGACTAGGATCATGACGCGGAAAAAGTCCTCCAATGATCCCCTCCAACATCTCTGGAGATTGCTCTGTAGGAGCCATCACACCTCTCGTCTTGGCCAAAACGATCCTGTAGGCGTCACCCCACGGGTTCGTATTGGCACTCTGACAGAGACCCTCAAAGCAGGCCTTTTTGCTTGCTCTTATCTCGATCTTAAGCGCGGCTTTTGCAGCGGCGAACACCACCCGCCGTTCGTTTCGCTCTTCCTCTGATCGTGCTCGCTGCATCCGCCGCCTAGCCCGTAGGCAGGCGCGGCGCAGGTCCGCAATCGCGTCGGTCCACCAGTAAGCCGGTGGCCTCCCATTTCTAGGGTGGACTCGCCTAGGCATGGTCGCATCACACGCACGTGAGAGCACCGCTACCAGCTCGTCGCCGTCTAAACCGATTAAGTTTCGCTCACGGCGGAGCGCCTCCCTAAATACCCCTTCGTCGAAGTATGATGTCTTCCACCTGCGAGGGCTTGGCCTTGGCCTAGCCGCCTCTTCTTCTATCCGCTGTCTGCTGTTATTGTAGTCGATACTGTAGCGAACCGCCAGGTGGTCGCTGTGAGTGTAGCCATCATCTACTCTCCAGTTCGAACTACTTGTTAGGCCAGGACTACAAAAGGTCACGTCAATAATTGACTCCGCTCCGTTACGACTAAAGGTACTCTTGGTACCGACATTAGCCAAGTCGACATCTAAGATGGCCAGTGTTTCTAGCAGGATCTGACCCCGCTGGTTCGTGAAACGGCTTCCCCATTCCACGGCCCAGGCATTAAAGTCGCCCGCTATTACCACCGGCCTTCGCCCTGTGAGCACGGTCGTTAAGCGGTCCAGCATTTGCGTGAACTGCTCGATCGGCCACCGCGGAGGCGCATAACAGCTACAGAAGAAGACCCCGTTTACTTTGGCGACCACGAAGCCCTCATAGGTAGTAGACACCAACTCCTGCACGGGGTATTTACCCGTCGTCCATATCGCCGCCATTTTCCTGGTCCCATCCGAGGCCCAGTTGCCGTTGCCGGCGGGTACTCGGTATGGGTCCGATATGATGGCGATATCCGTCTCCCACTCAGAAACTGCCTGACAAAGCAGTTGCTGAGCCGCATCACAGTGGTTCAGGTTCAGCTGCGTTACCTGCACTGTGATTTGTTGCTCACTGCGGCTTTCTTAAAGGCCGGGCACCCTGGACCACCCATCGCATGTCTGTTTTTCGAGGTTTTCCCGGTACAGATCATGCAGATGGGCGGACTCGTGCAGCTTTGGGCCTTATGACCTTCAGCGCCGCATCGCCTACACAGTTTGCGCCTGTCGGGGCCTTTGCAGTCCCACGACTTGTGTCCTGGTTCCAGACACCTGAAGCAAACCTCAGGTGGCTCGTGGAATGTCAGGTGACATACACACCAGCCCACCTTAATACTCCCTACTTTAACGGACTTTTTAACGTCCGCCACAGGTAGCTGAACCAGAGCTATCTGTGTCCCTGCTGGCCCCTTCCGCAGCCTGACGGCTGTGGCGGCCACCTGAACATCGCACTGTTGCCGCAGTGCCGTGACGAGCTCTTCCGCTTCGGTGATCTCGTCTAGGTCTTTGACCTTCAGAGTCGCCTCATGCGTAAGAGCCCTCACCTCCACTCCATCACCAAGGACCTCTTCTGCCAGCCTCTTGTAGGCGGCGCCCTTGTGATCCTTCTCGCGCTTAAGCTCCAGGATCATTTCGCCCGTACGAGTACGTCTGATACTGCGTACGTCGGCTCCAAGACCCTCGAGCTTGGCGTCGCACCTCATCGCCTTCAAGACGTCCGAGTATTTCGACTGTTCGGTCTTGATGACGATAGCGTCACCTTTTTCGCGCCTGGCACCTGCCTTCCTACGCCTTGGCTTGGCGACCTGCACTTCTGCCTGCGGATTCCCCTTCTTCTTCCTCTTCCGCTCTACCTTTGTCCAAGGAGGGTCCTCTCCTTGGATCGCCCTGCTCTGTGGCTGCTGAGGGCCCACCATTGGTCGCAACCCCTTGTTCCCATCATTCCGCGACGGGCCGGCCTTTTCAGGCCCACCCTTCCCAGCTTTCCGGGAACCCTGGCTGGGGTCCGACTTTCCAGCGTTACCACCGGCTTTCGGGGTTATTATACGCCTGGCCTTGCGGGCGCCGCCAGACAGCTCCTCACCTGACGGCTGCCTCGCCCGCTTCTGCGAATGCTTGTCGCTTTTGTCGCGAGCATTCGCTTCCACTCTCTTCGGACTACCCGCGAAGGAGAAGGCCTCCGTTTGTGTAAACTTAGACGCTTTCTCCTTTGCGGGTTCCGCCGCTGCTGCAGCCAGCAACGCAACCGCGTGCTCCTGCTTGGCATTATCGACAGACGCCCTAAGCCGAAGCAAGGCCGTTTTCAGGTCCTTGCTTATATTCGACTTAGTTGTCGCAAAGTCGATAATTTTGCCAAGCTGCTGCTCAGCTACCTCAAATGCGGGCCGTCCTTTTTCTGCAACTTGGCTGATGGCCCTCAGCAACCATGCTCCGTCCATGACCTCCGCCGGCTGGCTTGCCGTGGAGTGGACAGGAGCTCCCACGCTTGAGCTGCGTAAGCAGCTTCCAGCACCTGACTCCTCGCTTCTCCTTGTAGGAGACCTCATCAACCCGCTTCTTGCGAAGGGGTTGATCGCACCGCTACTTCCACCTGAATTTTGATTCTTAAGATTTTTACTCATATTTGATTCCCACGAGTCGCACGAGAAAGAATGTCCACCACGCCAGAGCTCTGCATTAACGCGGTAAGGGACAGCTTACTGTGGGGGGTGCCCAGGTGCCCCACAGGCTCCGTTAAAGATCGAGCATCTTTTTCACCCCCTCGATCACTCATTCCTCGGCACGGGTCGCTTGACACCTTGAATTGGGGTTAGTAGTCCTATTCTTAGCCGGCAACTACGCGGCTGACTCGCAAGCGGGGGGGTGCGTCAGGCCCCAGGACATCCGTCCCTGCTGCCGGAGGCCTCTACCAGGATCCAACAGTACGTTCGCTGGGTGCAGAATCGTTTCGGTCGGAAGCCGCTCGCTATCCGGTCAGATGGAGGAGGCGAGTACATCGGCCGAGAGCTTCGGGAATTTTATGAGGCAGAAGGCATAGAAGCGCAGTTCACGACGCCGTATTCTCCGCAGCAGAACGGCGTCGCCGAGCGGCGAAACCGGTATCTTCAGGAGATGGCCATTTGTATGTTGGCGGATGCTGGTTTGGGAAAGCTGTATTGGGGTGAAGCTGTTATGACGGCGGCCTACCTGCAGAACCGGCTGCCATCCAGGGTTGTATCGAAGACTCCATTTGAACTCTGGACAGGACGTAAACCTCGTTTTGAACATCTCCGGGTATTTGGGTGCGATGCCTATGTGCATGTACCTGATGCAAAGCGATCGAAGCTGGATGAGAAGTCTATCAAGCTGACTTTCGTTGGCTATTCCGAGGACCATAAAGGGTATCGTTTCCTTGATCGGGCTACAAATCGTGTGACGCTGAGTAGAGATGCAAGGTTCATCGAGCTTGAAAATGGATCGGAGCGGCCAAGTGAGAAGAAATCTGAAGCCGTACCGGAAGATTTGAACGGTTCTTTCGAAATTCGATTGAAGCCGTCGGATCGAGGAATTGCGGAGAATGGCGAAGCTTTGAGTGATTCAGAAGGATGGAATTCGGCAGAAGATGATGACGATCGTGAAGAGGAGGAGCCAGAACCGGCGGCGCAACCACCGGCGGCGCGCCCGCAGGAGGAGCTAGCGGTGCAGCGTGATCAACGGAAAACAAGAGGTGTTCTACCGAGCCGATACGATGACTTCGTTGTCGGTATTGCGGAATTTGCTTCAGTTGAACCAACAGATTACCGGAACGCATTGGAAATCCCGAAATGGAAGGAGGCGATGGATTCGGAAATTGAATCGCACGAAGCTAACAAGACTTGGAAGCTGGTTCGTCTACCGGAGGGAAGGAAAGTGATCGGGTCACGCTGGGTATACAAGATAAAGCGTGATGAAAACGGTGAAATAGTGAAGCACAAGGCTAGGCTGGTAGCACAAGGCTACAACCAGCGCTACGGAATCGATTACGTGGACGTCTTTGCTCCAGTTACACGACAGGAAACATTGCGAGCGCTGTTGGCTGTAGCAGGAAAAGAGCGGATGATCCTGCAGCACCTGGATGTGAAAACAGCGTACCTACACGGAACAATCGAGGAGGAGATCTACATGAGACAGCCTCCTGGGTATGAAGCCGCAGGTAAAGAGGACATGGTGTGCCGGCTCAGAAAGAGCATCTATGGACTTAAGCAGTCGGCACGCTGTTGGAATCGTGCTCTACACGCAACGTTGTTGAAGCTGAATTTCGAGCAGTGTGAGTCGGACCCCTGCTTGTATGTGCGGCGTGAAGGTGGGAAGACGGTATATCTTCTTGTCTACGTCGACGACATTTTGGTGGCGAGTACCGATGCAGCAGCAATTGAGGCGGTGTTTCAGGCACTGCGGAAGGACTTCGACATAACGAACCTTGGAAAAGTGAAACAGTTCTTAGGCCAGGAAGTCCGTTGCAATGGAGGATTTTACAGTCTACGCTTGACAAGCTACATCGATGGCATGATCGAGAAGTTCGGCCTGAAGGATTGTAATCCGGCGAAATCACCAATGGACCCAAGCTACATCAAGTCAGACAACAACAGTAAACCGTTCGAAGACATCACACGGTACCGCAGTTTGGTCGGTGCCCTCCTGTATGTGGCGGTGAACGCAAGACCGGATGTGGCAGTTAGTGTGTCCCTGCTTGGAAGAAAAGTAAGTGGGCCCACTGAAATGGATTGGACAGCGGCGAAACGCGTAGTCAGATATCTCAAGGGTACATGAGACTACCGGCTGGAATTCGGACCTGGACAAGGGTGGTCACTCGAAGGCTACTCAGATGCGGACTGGGCAGGTGACCAAGAGAGTCGAAAGTCTACAAGCGGATACATATTCTTCTTCGGAACAGGACCGATCGCATGGGTTAGTCACAAGCAAACATGCGTCAGTCTATCGTCAATGGAAGCGGAGTATGTGGCGTTAAGCGAGGCGTGCCAGGAGCTACTCTGGCTGCGTCGCTTGATGGAAGACCTCGGGCAAGCGCAGCAATGTACGACAATCTTCGAGGACAATCAAAGCTGCCTGAGTTTCATCAACACGGAACGAACGAGTAAGAGATCGAAGCACATTGATACGAAGCGACATTTCATCAAGGATTTGGTCGATCAACGTGTCGTGAAGTTGAAGTTCTGCCCATCAGACAGGATGATAGCGGATACGCTGACGAAACCGTTGGGCACTACTATGTTTTGGAAGATGTTGGAAAGTACCGGCCTCACCGGTAAGTGACAGTTTGTGATCATTGAGGAGGAGTGTAGAAATGTGACAATGACCACCTCCCATAATTATTATCTTGACTGTGTAATTTATCCACAAACATGACTGAACTCTTTTTAGTGTGTAAGTGAGCGCCGGCAAGCACAGCGGCAACATTTGTTCTTTCCAAAAGTTGTTAACCTCTCGATACAGAAACAGAATAAAGCTAAGTTGTGTAGCAATCGGATGTGCGCGTTTCTTTGATCCGAAGTTCCTTTTTCCTCCTTCTCCGCGAGTGATTCTTCCTGCTGCCTGGTTATCTCTGTCCACACTTTGGTGAAAGCAGTATCCTTCTAAAATGGTCCAAAACGTAAGATATCCCACAACTACTGGTAAAAAAGAATGCTACCCCACATGTCCGACATTATGCCCGGTGATTGCTGGTGGCCCTGTGTTTCTGGAACCACTGTTTTACCACATCAACACATTCGAAATTATCTTTCATTTCTGGGTCCTAATGATGACCTACGACTTTTTCAATGCCCGAAGAAGTGTTATATTTAGAAAAATGCTCCACCGTGATTACTAAACAGTTAGTATTGGAAGTTAGGATTTTTTGTTTTATTTGTTTCCGTGCATAATTTCACTATTGTAATATCCAGTGAATGTCTTAAATCGTCATGGAACGCACATAAAACCCCCGGTATTCTCTCAAACCTTCTAAGGCTCTTATAGAACCTGTTGGATTCCTTGATGCCTTGAAAGCTCATGAAATCTCCTGGTACACCTGTGGCCCCGGAACTTTCTGAAACTTACTGATACTTCCTAAAACCCCCTGGAATTCTCCCAGAACGCCTATTCCCTAGAATCCGCCCTTGAAACGCCCTGAGGCCTTCATGTATTCCCGAAAACCTCATGGATCGCCTCTGAATACAGGGTTCCTGATTTCCACTTCGCATCTTTATTCATATTTGCAGCCACTCAGCAGCGAAAGGCTGTGTCACTTTTATTTGCTTGTCAGCGACGATAGCAAACTTCGGCGAACGGTTGGAAACCGTGTTTGGAAATTTTCTATATCCTTGATTCGCACCGCAAGTGATCGACCGGCGATGTAATTCGAAAGTCTGTATGTCTGCACATTTCTTTACGATTTTGAAAAATATTTAACAATTTCATTGATTATCTAGCATTTTAAGAAAAATACACTAAAAATGCATGCAGTAAATACAAACATTCTGTACTAATTATGATAATTATGATAATGCCGCTTCGATCGTTCCCTATTATTCTTCAGTGAAGATGCAGGACAGCTCAGAAATAGCAGCGGTACTGTAATCCGGGGTCAAATTGATCACTTTGATACAACTTTTGCGGGTAACATTAGTGACAATTGAAATATTGCCAAAAGAATTTCTGTAAAATCAGTACCCAGTGGATCTTCATAGAACCATGTCACAGAATTTTGTTGACGAAATTTAAACCTTAAGTTAAATAACTCCAGAAATAAAAAAAATGAAGATGCCACTTTGGGGTGAAATTTATCAGCATACAATTTAGCATCGGTTAGAAAGAAAAATTGCCTTCTCCGCTTAATTTTGCTCTTCTAAACTCGAATAACGCGTTAAAACTTTTTCAACTAGTGAATTTGACACTAAAAATGCAATATTAAATATTGAAATTTCCCCCCCCCTAAACGCCTAAAGGTAGGCAATTTCCTTTAAAATAAGATATTTCTTCCACTATAAATGACTATTTCATCTTAAAATGAACTTTTTTTTTTAACTTATTCATGTTCAGAATAGCTACATAACTTCCCAACCAAGGCTCCACAAGAATGTTAAAATTTACGGGAAGTCCTAGTGGCAATCAATTGTTTAGTAGCAATGATTTCAGCTAAGTGAGAAATACATTACTTACTTGATACTTGATGGGCTACAACTCGTAGCGGTGAGTCTACGCCGAATGAAGTATCCGCCTCCACTGGCCGGCCTCGGTCCTGGGCCAATCGTTTCCAGTCGCCCTGAACGTTTAGAGTCCTTAGGTCCTCCTCAACTGCAAAAAGCCAACGTGTGCGCGGCCTTCCACGAAGCCGACGACCCCTTCCTGGTTCTCTGCTGAATATGATTTTAGCTTGTCGTTCCTCCGGCATACGAGCTACGTGTCCAGCCCACCGCAGCCTGCCGTGTTGTATTCGCTTCACTATATCCATCTCTTTATATACCTGGTACATTACTCATACGACGCCGCCAGATGCCGTCCTCCAGTTTACCGCCGAGTATTGTTCGCAGCACTTTAAGCGACCGGGAGAATCAGAGACTTGTAGAAAAAGGCCCGATTTGCAGCCGCAATCCGTCTTTTCACCTCGCGGGGAAGATCATTATCGCACGTCACTAGAGTACCAAGATAAACAAATTCATCCACAACTTCAAACTTTTCCCCACCTAGCACCACTTCGTCACCACTACCACGGCCGGACCGACGTTGAACACCAGCAATCATGTACTTAGTATTTGTGGTGTTAATCGTAAGTCCAATCCTCTCGCAGTCTCCCTCTTAAAAGGTACGAACGCCTCTTCCACGGCCCGACGGTCGATTCTGATGATGTCGATATCGTCCGCGAAGCCCAGGAGCATATGCGATTTCGTGACAATGGTTCCGCTCCTGTGCACACCAGCTCTCCTTATCACTCCTTCCAGTGCTATGTTGAACAGTAAGTTCGAAAGAGCATCGCTCTGCTTCAGTCCGTAACGAACGATGACGTAATTTCATCCGCAACCCATACACTTGATTTCGATCCGTCAAGCGTCGCACGAATCCTCTTGAAAGAGGGCAAATGAGACCATCCAACCAACTAGCGGGCAGTTCTTCCTCCTCCCATATCTTCAATATAATACGTTGTAAGAGTTGATACAGCTGCTCACTACCGTGCTTGAGAAGCTAGGCCGGGAGTTCGTCCTTCCCAGCTGCTTTGTTGTTCTTCAGCCCCGTAATGGCTGTCTTGACCTTGCCTAGCGTTGGAGGTTCCACAGCTTGTCCGTCGTCGTCGATTCGAATTCTGTCCGTCGCTCTTCCACTCCCACCGTTCAACAATACCTCGAAGTGCTCTCTCCACCTGGCAGCCACGATTGTATTGTCTTGTCTGTCAGCAAGTTTCCATTACGGTCGTTGCACATGACGGGAGAAGGCGCTGTTTTTCTCCGCACGCCATTGAAAGTTTCGTAAAATCTCCGCATATCATTCTGTTCCATACTCTCTTGCGCCTGAGCAATCACATTTTCCTCGTGCTCTTTTTTCTTTTTGCGGTGGATTCATTTTTCGGCTACTCTTGCTTCCCTGTATCGCTCCCTGCTCTGCCGGGTCCCCGACACCAACATCCGGCTTCTGGCAACATTTTTCTCGTCCGTTACCCTCTGGCACTCCTCGTCGAACCACCCGTTTCTAGGTCGTCTTTGAGCAGTACCTATCACCTCCCGCGCTGCTGTACTCATCGCTCCGTGGATAGACTCCCAAAGAGTGTTGAGATTATCGCTCTCGTTGATCTCACTTATCCGCTCGTCCAGCTTCTGGTGATAGTCAGCTACCGTACCGTCTGCTGAAAACCGCTGGATGTTGAAACGCATCGTTCGTCGGTTCCTAGAGTTCGACACGACTACGAGATAGTGATCTGAGTCGATGTTGGGACCTCGAAAAGTTCTAACATCAATTACCTCCGAGAAATGTCGGCCATCTACCAGCACATGGTCGATTTGGTTGCAAGTATCGCCGTTTGGTTGTCTCCAGGTGTGCTTGCGGATATCCTTGCGTGCAAAGTAGAGGCTACTAATGGCCCTCACCCTAGCGGCAGCAAAGTTGACTAATCTCAGGCCGTTGTCATTAGTGACAGAGTGAAGGCTCTCCGTACCGATGGTTGGACGGGAAAAGTCCTCTCTTCCGACTTGCGCGTTGGCGTCACCGATGACAATCTTAACGTCGTGTTTTGGGCATTCTCTATAGGTCTTGTCAAGACATTCATAAAACGCATCCTTCACATCATCGGTTTTCTCGTTGGTCGGCGCATAGACATTGATCAGGATGAATTTGCCCCGGATCCTCAATACGCAGATCCGCTCGTTGATCGGCTTCCACCTCATAACTCGCTTCATCTGTTTCCCGATCACTATGAATCCGACCCCATGCTCTGCCTTATCGCTGCCGCTGTGGTAGATGTTATATTTGAACGATGTATTGGCGACGGGATCCACCGCCCTGAATTCACGTTCACCAGTTTTGGGCCACCGCACTTCCTGTATAGCAGCCACGCACACACCAACTTTCTGCAATTCACAAGCCAAAAGGCTCACTCGTCCAGGTTCATATAAGGTCCTGACAGGTACCGAGTTTCCAATCATAGTCCTTATTTCGTTGCCGGGTCTTTTTCCGAGAGTATCGTTCGCATATTCTATTTCTTACTGCATTTTTTGTAGTGTTGAAAGGCTTCGACAGGCTACCTTACCGGGGTCACGCTGCCTACATCGCGTTGGTGGGGCTGCCACCTTAGGTATAGCTGACGCGATACAGCGTTTCATATTCAGCCGCTGGGTGCCAGAACAGACTCTGTTTGAGCCGCACCTCCTTGGTGTACAGACGCTCGGGACGTACCTCCTCAATCTAGTCAGAAGGACAACAGTGCCCAGGCTGCACTACCAGCTAAGCACACAACTCTTAGCTGTCGGTCTTTGTCATCGTTTGACCCGTGGAAGCATGAGGTAGGAACTTGTGAGGACCAGAGCTATGTTGGACGCTCTCCTTATCGACTCACCGTTTTGCAACCCGAGAAATACATTGAAAATTACAGCTAAACTGACTTTTTTCTAAAAAAATAAAAGTCTACATTCATCTCTTGACATCTATGAACTAGATGATGTAATTAGTTTAAGATCGTTACAATGCTTAGAAGTTCCTTATATGGAATTACAATGTAATACCTGAATGATCAATTTCACCCCGCTGATCAATTTGACCTCGGTTTACAGTAGCAAAATAAGCCGCAGTATCTAAGACCCAACAGCAGTGCTGCAATTTTTCGACAGGCCTTTATGATAGCGATATTTTTCTTTTTTCATTTTCTTTGTTTTGGTTTTCCTGTCAATGTTGCTTTCCGATCAGCAACACGGGAGCGAAATGAAATAGGTACTCACACTCGCACGCAGCGTGCTGAAAGCGAGAGCTGACAGGGCTAAATTTCCATTCAATTTTCTGTGGCAGCCAATTAATCGTCCCATAATAAATTAAAAAGTTTCCATAAATAATTCGAAAATTACCAATAAATAACTAGGAATGGAAGCAATAATAAACTAGAAAAGTTCCCTCAAAAATTAAAAAAGCGCATAAATAAATCGAAACTTCCCATAAATAATTGATTTTCTAGCAATAAAAAATGTAAGAATTTCCACAAATAAATCAACAGTTGCAATAAAAAACTATATTTTTTCCAACAAAAATTTTCGAACATACTACATTATAGAACTATGATAGAAAGACTGAAACTATTGTGCAATTTAACAGACAATCGCTTGCTGTCCGAACTCGCTAACGCTCGTCGGACTTAAAAAAGGGATAACATCTCTGTTCGCCTTATACCGGGCAAATTCTTGGATCTGTGGATTGCCTAGAACCGAATCGACTCAGTTACGGCGCATCGGATTTCGGAAACATCGGCGGCCTTCTGCCGCCTCAGTTCCTCAATCCTCTATGCGGCTTCGCCGCATGGCTCAGCCGGTACTTTTACCTTGCTCATCAGTTCCTATTTATTGCTAAATTTTCAATTGCTTTTTTGATGTTTTTCAATTGGGAATTTTTTAATTATTTATGGAAAAATCAGATTTATTTATGGAAAATTTTAACTGTTTTGGTGGAAAAAATGTAGTTATTTATTGCAATTATTGAAATATTCGTGGAAATTCCGACGTTTTTTATTGCTCGAAAATCAATTATTTATGGGAAATTTTGATTTATTTATTCACTTTTTGATTTGTTTATGGAAATTTTATAGTTTATTATTGCTCCCACCCCTACTTCTTTATTGGCAATTTCTGATTTTTTTATGGAAAATGATCACTTTTTTATGAGTCGTTTATATTTTAGCCATTTTCTGTAGTTGAGGAATTCCACGGAGTCATGTCAGTCGATCCTGAGCGACCATTTCAAAAATATCTGAAACTTTGCACAGTTTTTCAATTTCATCTAAATCGTCATTTTTCGATATCAAACCTTCATATTCACTCACGACTAACTTTTCAGAAGGGTGTATGCTAAAACAGCTCAAAAATATTCTAAAAGCTGTACAGCAAAAACGGATTTTTCGATTGTTATGAATTTTTCAGCAAAGTTAGATAACTAAATGATGATTCCTTAGAAAATATACACTGTAAAAAAATTATTTTTTTACTTAAAAAAAATATGATTTTTGTCACAAAAACTCAAATATCTCAAAACCCTATCTTTTTACCAACGTTAATTTTTTAGGGGAAATGGCCCTTTATATCAGCTATCTACCATACAATTTTGGTGATGGTAAACTGATAAACAAAAAAGTTATGACATTTCAAACATTTCACAATTTTTACATTTAGTAACAAAAAAAAATTTTTTTCTGTGTAAATTATTTTGAGAATTATTTTTTGATGCTGATTTTATTGTAAAGGCTACCGCCTGAATTAAACAAGTTGTTTTCATGATACTTTTATTTGATTATTCATAATTTCTATAGTATCTATTTGAAACTTAGACGCGATCCAGTGTTTTGATCAAAAATATTGAGAGTGTCATACTTTTTATTGTACGTGACTGGTGAAAAAATCCCTTGATAGTGTTGAAAAGCTGTTGATTATAAGAAAAATGGAATTAAACTTATTTTTAAGACAAAAGCTGTATAATAAAAGTTTTATATACGCGTATACGTCTAGTTTATCTTCAAAAAAATACCTCTTAGAGAACAGACTTTATGATCGGAAGAATGCGAGTAACTTCAACAACAACAAATGCATGAGAGTTACCTACCACGTGAAAATCCATCGCCCAGTTCACACTACCCCCACCTGGTGGAAATGTTTCACGAAATACTGCGATGTGCAATATCGTCATCAGAAGGCGCTAGTGTGAAACGTCAAACGCAAAGAAAAATGATGGGCACTCTTCTGGTTATGAAAGCCACAACCAAGATTCAAAATGATCGTTAAAGGCGTGGTCAATGAAAATTTCGTCAGTGTTACGTTTGTTTGTCTGTATACATACCATGACAATGCTCACGAAAAAGCAAAAAAAAAAAATACTACCGCTATGGATATTAAATAGTAATTTTTTTCTTCAGCCAAGCAACACCAAACTAGTCAGTTAAAACTAATAAGTGATTTTGTTTATTATAATCTAACGAACAACATGAACAGTCGCTTTCTCAAAGGTCTTCAACTCAACTCTCTCTTGTAGACCGTTTGATGAAAAAAAATGATCAAAGGAGTTACGAAATCTCACCGAAAGCACCATAGATAATCTGAAAGAGACTGGTTATGCCCAAATTGAATCAAAATTTACGCATTTGCACGTCCTGCCGTCTAGACTTTGACAAACGAGCCATCTGTATATTATCGGTAAAGCAGGGCGTAGGAAGTTCGAAAACGACAACAACTGAGAAATTGCCAGAAGTGCTAAGTGCAGAGAGTCATGTCACCGTACCATCAGCGACATCAGTTTAAACAATTAATCACGCCCCTTTTCAAAAATGCTTTGATATATACTTCAACATCTATACCCATTTCAATATTTTTAACGTTGCAAAACACGCTTTCAACATTCATTTTGAAGAAGAGGGAAAACACTTGTCCTCAAATGTAACAGCAAATAATGAATAAACGACTAATGCGCGGAGGGCGTGATAAAATCGGAACATTACTGTACATATAATATACATAATACATAATAAAAACAGCTTGTTTTACTCACGCAAGGCCATTAACAATAAAATCAGCATCAAGCTGCGATTTCCGGCCGAAATAAAGGCAGGAACAAATCTCATTTTCTTCTTTTGTCACAGCGCTCGTTGACTCGTTAAGGGGGAGGATGATAAATAATAAATGTATTCGATGGAAAAATATCCAAACAATTAGGCAACATAGATAAACTCATCGGATTTATTAAGAAAGTTTCTGTGGAACTCGAATTACACCTTAAATTTGTTGATTTTCTTGAACATTTTATTTGTGCCCCCCTCAAAATGTTGAATTCCGACCAAAATTTTCCGAGGGGGCGGTGACATAAGAGAAAATCGAAATTTGTATTAGCCTAATTAACACTTAAAAAAATTATTACTAAATGTGAAAATTGTGAAATGTTTGAATTGTCATAACTTTTTTGTTTATTAGTTTATCATCACCAAATTTTTATGGTAGATTGCTAATACAATGGACCGTTTTCCCTAAAAAAAATGCGTTGGTAAAAAGATAGGGTTTTGAAATATTTGAGTTTTTGTGACAAAAATGATATTTTTTAAAGTTAAAAAAGATTTTTTTCACAGTGTATATTTTCTTAGGAATCACCATTTAGTTATCTAACTTTGCTGAACAATAAAATCAGCATCAAACTGCGATTTCTGACCGAAATAATTTACACAGAAAAAAATATTTACCAAATGTGAAAATTGTGAAATGTTTGAAATGTTATAACTTTTTTGTTTATTAGTTTACCATCACCAAATTTTTATGGTAGATTGCTAATACAATGGACCGTCTTCCCTAAAAAAATTGCGTTGGTAAAAAGATAGGGTTTTAAGATATTTGAGTTTTTGTGACAAAAATGATATTTTTAATGTTAAAAAAGATGTTTTTTTCACAGTGTATATTTTCATAGGAATCACCATTTAGTTATCTAACTTTGCTGAAAAATTCATAGCAATCGAACGAACCATTTTGGCTGTACAGATTTTTGAATATTATTGAACCATTTTCACATACACCCTTTCGAAAAGTTAGTCGTGAGTCAAAATAAAAATTTGATATCGAAAAATGGCGATTTAGATGGAACTGAAAAACTGTGCAAAGTTTCAGTTCAATAGAAAATCATGAATTAAAAAATTTCCTTAATTTTGATGCTGTTGCTTGGAATCGCTCAGTTGAGTGTTTTCACCCGTGGTAACGTATAGGGCACTCACTCTCACAAGCCATCGCTTGAGACGAATGGCCTTTCAACATGAGTAGTGTGTGGATGATTGGGAATTGATCTTGTTGGGTCGCTCACGAATGGAGCTCTCGGACTCTGTCAGTTCTCACTTCGAGGAACTGAAAACGACCGCCGCAGCCATTCATTTTCGGCTGAAAAACAGGCACTGAGACAGATATTTTGCAGGACTGCCCAACAGGATACACGGTCTGCGGTAGGTGAGCGATTGCATCATTTTTTCCTCGTTCTCCTCAGTAAGCTGTATTCTAACATGTCAGGCACCATACTCGAATAAATTAGAACAAAAACTCAAATGCACGCCATGTCACCTTACACAGTAGAATTTTCGTGCTTTCATGCAATGTGATAGGCTTGACACATATGCATTAGGAAAAAATTTAAACTCACATGGTTTCTGATAAAAATGTCAAAATTAGCTTAAAAACTGTTTTTTCATTGATTAATTTTTATTTTTTAAATAACTCGAAAACAGTAGGCTGTGGAATTTTGAAGTCTGAGAAAGAGTTGTTTATTTTGCCAAAATAAACAACTTTGCCGAAGACGCCAAGTCTCTAGGACGTAAAAGAAAGAAGTTAGATGGTGGCGCCACTTATGCGAACGAGTTGCGAACTACTGCGTTCTAAGAAATAGATGCCCCTGCTGATGTCAAACAACTTTGTCGAAGACACCATGTGTCGGAAATGCTTCGTTTCAGAGTAATTAATTTAGTTCCGCTAGATTGCGATTCTGGCCCTTAGTGCAATGTGGACAAACTTCATCATGTATTTTAAACCTTAATCGCACTACGTGCGTATCTGCAGAAATATTACAAGCTATTATTTTACCTAACCACACTAATGAAGTCGGTATCATTCAAGTCAATACAAATCCAATTTTACGCTATACAACGTGTGCACAGCACATGCAGATTGGCAACACGTGTTTCATGAAATCGGATTCAGGGGCTGGTCCTAAATTATGCATTGCCACTTTGGTAATTGTCCCACTGCCAGGGGGGGTAGAACACAAACGATTGCACACAACTCATTCCGGTGCTTCATTGCTGGAATCCCCTTCGGGAGCTTACGCTTCCTGCCTGTTCTGCCTGCCTGTGGTGTATACACATTTATACAAAGTGCCTGAATGTTTGTGAATATTTTCCTCTTGGACAGCATTAATTACAATTGGCCAAGAACAAATGTTCATTTGCACGCCAAATTGGCTTCAGTGGCGTTGAGCAAGTGTGCATAGAAATGTTCATGCATTGTATTAATATGATAGGATGCATTAATTCCGCCTGTTTGCGTGCATTGTATCATTTCATCTAGCCACTGACACCCATCAAGCTGTTAATGTTCGCTTGTGAGGGATTTTTCGCTTGAGTGGCCGTCATGAGAACAGAGCACGTCTACCGTATGTATGGCTAATCCGGGCGAATGATGCGGCTTAGAATTTTCCGGGCTGTTTGGTGCAATCTTGTTTAGGAGTAACATTGTACATACAATTGACACGTTAATGAATTTATCCACGTGGCAATGTGCATTATTGATAGATATGCAATTTTAATATCTTTTTTCTCGAAAGACCTAATCCTTGTCTTGAAACAACCAACTTGTCCGCTATTGATCTGCAACCTATCACAACCATTCGCAAACTTCCCGTTTGTAATAATGCATCTTGAACGGATTCACATGTCGTTAGCAGACGGTGTCGTTTCCTATCCCGAGGGCTATCAAATTTGTTTTTCATCAAGAAATTTTCGACTTCTTCGACATCCTTTCGGTGCAGATTTGCACGTACCTATTTGCATCCGAACGAAAGACTACATTAGCTCGATCGTATCTTGGACATCCTCTTCCCGGACTTGCATATGTTGCAAAAGTTCAGCATCAGCACTCTCTGTACGACATCATCGCATGGACGTGGCAGTTGCAAAACGAGCGCACATGTAAGAGTGAAACTTCATATATTACATCAGCTTTCGGAGTGCAGGACAGGCACAAGTATAGCGGGAGACTATTTTGGCCCTGTGGATTTCTTCGTGTAGGAGTCTCATAAATTCCACATTATATCGCAAAGCAGTAAATATCCTATTTCACCTCCGGCTTTTCACCACCATTATCTAGTTGTATACATCGTACGTGCCCATCGTTCAAGAGCTGAAAATGTCTTACTGAAAAGTGATTTATGGCAAGTCGTTAGGATTGTTAGTTAGATTCACCAAGTTTAGCATTCGTGGAATTGTGCAAATACTGAGCCAAATGATGATGCAAGTATACTTTTGTCTTTGTATTATATCCTCAATCAATTTAGACAAAATCCAAAATTCTAATTAATTATTTTTTTTAAATTTAATTTAAATTAAATTAATTAAAAAAATAATTAATTAATAAAAAAATGAAACTATTTTCTCGTTGGAGAAAAGTGGTCCAAGATGCAAATTTTAAGCATTCCCGGCAATCACGGATTGTATAAGGGTCATTTCGCGCCAAGAGGCTGACCGCTTGCAATCGACCATCACGGATTTGAACCAAATTTGGCTAAAACATTTGTTTAGATGGAAAAAGAAAAAAATTCAAATGTTGGTACCGTTCGGATCACTCCTCGGCCCGTGGCACAGTGGACAAAACCTCAAAAATCGACTTCAATATTTTATTTTTCTAATATTTTTCTTCCATTATAGATATTTCAACTAAGAAAACCCCAAATTTTCAAGAGATTTGGACGAAAATTGAGTCTTGTAGATTTTTTCAAAGTTGAAGTTTTATATGCTACAATATTAGTATTTATTGTCTTTATTTTATAAGCTTCCTTCATGAGTTCGTTGTAAAAGTTAAGAAGACTTGAATAATGTGACAATATTTTTTTGTGATTTGGGTATGAATAACCATTACATTTCAGGGATTGTTTGGAATTCAATCACACAATTATTATGTTTTTACAATATGCAAACATATTGACTTATATGAAATTTTGAAGAAAAACTTCGTATTAAAGAGATCCAGTACTTGTTTAGGAAACATCAGAAAACGACGCCGTATCTCGGATCTGACGTGCAATTTTGTCTAGTTTTTGGCTATATAGGTCACTGTTTGCGCATTTTTGCGCTAAGCGCGAATTTTTTTTTTTTCTATCAGGTCACAATGGAGCCGCATGGTTGTGGAGGAAGTGATATTGTTCAAAGTTTAAATTTTATCTTAACATAGTTCAATTTGACTTCAGAATACTAACAATTTAGTGTAATTTTCATTCTTGTAAGAGACTTTTACCAAGTCAGATGGTCATAAGAAGGGGTGGTGTCTGAAAATGTAATAATGTAATGGCCACAGCTTTAACATTTTTTTATAATTTATTTTTAAAATATTGTTTTATTTTTTGACAGAAAAACACAAGAAGGTGGGTGCTCCAGTGTAAAATAGTATAAATATAAAAGGAATTCACTAAACGGCGTTAAACGCTACGTTAAATATTGTTCTGCGTAAACGTCGCGATCACCAAGGCAATCTTTGAATATTTTAAAAGCAATTTCATGAAACGAACAATTTATGCTTTTTAGTGAAACCCCTTTTATTGTTTTTAAAAACTTGAAGTTTTATTGTATGTTATTCATGCAGTTTCGTTAAGCACGTTAAACATTTCTACTGAATGATACACTGAGTGATACAGATTTTGAAAATATTTGCTGCAACTCTACTGTTCATAAATATGATTACCGATCTCTGATGATCGTTTATCAAAAACTCCCTTCAATATTGCGAATATGAATTGCCAATTCTTTATAGATAGGGTTGTTTCGGTTGCTTCGACAAGTGATAGCAGGGATCGATGTACCTTAAAACCCATATGAACTTGTTGAAACAAGATTGACAAAAAGCAGTTCAAATTTTACGCAGTATCTGACCCCATAACGATTGAATTAACACACCTCAGTGCACCCCCCGTAAAATGTCACGTGGTCTATAGACAGTCCCCGAGAATAGACCACGTCTTGTCAGCCAACATTGGTGTGTATCTGAATTGATCTATTGAAAGAAAACGTAGGTAATGATTTATGTAGTTTTGAAGATTTTGGACCACCCTAACAGCAACAAATACACAATTATAGTTTATTTCAATACCAATACATGATTTAAGAACCCCCAAATTGAAAGGTTAATCAAAACCTACGTTCAGAAAGCACATCGTGATAGCTTATTATCGATTATTTTTACATGCTTTCCATAACACAAGTTTACAAAATAAAACGAAAGTCGTGAACTTCTGTCAACGACTAAAGTTTTTGAAGCACAATTTAGTGCTGATTTCGAAACCGACCTTCAAAAAATTTTAAGTAGAACAGTTTTTGAGTTTTAGCTCAATATCGAGTTTTGCAACTTTTCAAAATATGAAATTTATTGAAATTCAAATATATTGCGTTTTGTTTAACCAATTTTAAATCTTTTTCCATAAATTAAAAGCTGAATACAATACCATTCGAACATCTGAATACAGGTTTTGCATCAGATTGATGAAATTCAAGATATTGGCGAGTTTTAGGGATGATCTTCTTAAATTTTAGCAAAATTTCCAAAATTTTTTGAGGAAATGTATTTTTTTCAATAAGAAAAAACCAACTAAAAAATTCTTTCTCGACGTTTATTTGACATATCATATGTAGGCGAGTTACAGTAAAAATTTCAGCTCAATCGGAGCATTGGTTACGGAGAATGAGATGTTTAAAGTGAGCGACTTTGCTTAACAATAGAACAAAAATCGATTTCAAATCATCAACCTTGTATGGAAAGTCGAAAAAAATTCCGCTCTACTGTAAATTTTTTCCTTCGCGTTTTCGAACTCAGGGCATGATTTTACACCAAAAACGATCATCAGCTTACCGAGTTCAAAAATGCTGTAAACTAGTGTAATCAGCAGATTTCAAAATTTTTAACCACCCTAATATAGTAAAATCAAAATATATGATAAGTTCCATATCAGAAATAGATTTAGGGAACAAAAATCATCATAATCTGTGAATTTTAGCAATTTTGGTTAACATTTGAGGTTTTGTCCGACTCTTGTATGGAGGCCCGCCACTGTGCGTGGCAGCACCCCTCATTTTGGCCGATATGAGAATTATTCTCTCTTTCTTTTATTTATTTTTTGATACAGTGTTGCCAGATATCATATTTATCAATTTTAAAACTCAAAATCGATTTTTCTCAAAATACGTATATTTTGATTTAAATTTTTTTTATTCCATCGTGTTTATCAGACATTTTCCGATCGAAAAAGCTTAATTCTCCAAAGTAATTTGCGCCGTTCCTGAGATATAGCGTTTTTAAGAAAAGAAATTGTTTTATATAAAACTAGTTGTACCCGGCAAACTTTGTCTTGCCTACTGCGTTTTTTGACGTTTCAAATTTCAATCCAAGACCAAGTCCCCGGTCACAAAATGTATGGAAGATCAATTTTCAAAAACTCTCAATTTTTCCATTTTTTTGCCTCATAAACCTTCCTTGGGTGAAAACTAACAACACTACAACTAACAAAACTAAGACGACCAAAATCGGACCTTCCGTTCACAAGTTATGTGCGGTCCCACGTATGCCACTGCATTTTTACATATAGCTAGATATATAAAATCAGGTGCGGTTTATAAAATTCGTAAATAAAACATTATTCATGCTATGTAAAGACGTTTTGTTATGATTTGGACAATATTAAGTATAAGAAGTATTAAAAAATGTGACAGTGTTGCCAGTTTACCTTTTTTTTATTATAGCGCAGATTCGAGTTCGAAAGGAATCGCTCAAGAAACTTCTTGAGTGATTCCTGACAGAATCTTTCTTTGGAGACTGCCATTTGAACTGTCATTCCTTCGCTACTGCGTACTGCGATCGAAGAAAAACCGGTTTCTTGAGAAATTTCTTCTGATCTGCAAACAGTGCTTATACCATGAAACCTAAGCTTCAAGTGTTTAACAATGTACCGGTCATTCTGACATATCGCACCATGTGTGTTGCAAGATGTCTAAGCAAGATAAAAACAATACACTAAACTTGTAATACTTCTTCTCTATCAATCATGACCTTTGTTGTTGACCTTTACTTCAAATACAAACAGACCTAACACCTAGAACAATTTTCGTGGAAATTCATCGCCTAGTTCACACTAGCATCACCTGATGGAAATGTTTCACGATGCACTGCGTTGTGCAATATCGTCAAACGAAGACGCTAGTGTGAAGCGTCAAACGTATAGAAAAACGATGCGCGCGCTTCTGGTTGTGAAAGCCACAACTATGAAGGTTTAAAATGATCGTTAGAAGCATGGTCGATGGAAATATCGTAAATGTTGCGTCTGTTTGTGTGTTTTCTGGTTTATGGTCCTATCTGACAAAATGGCCCGAAAATTGTCAGTTATTGTTAGTTTGATAGTTAGCAATAAAAAATAGGTATACTACAAAAGATGAGGATAAATTGTTAAAATTTAAAATGTTTCTAGACACTTCTACGCAGGAATAGGATCGGACTCGATTTTTGTATTCCAGCAGCAGCAGCAAATCAGCCTTGAATCTAACGAATTGTCCGCACTGTACATAAAACTGTCTGATATGTTCAGGGATATCTCGGCTGCCAATAAAAATGTTGATCCTTTTCATTTAATGCCTAAAATTATATCCCTTTCGGAACGGAGCGCAAAAAAACTGAAATTTCTATACAAATTGCTCAAATTTGGCTCTCCAGAACTCTAAGATTTTTAAATATATTAACATTTTTTCTTTGGCATTTGCAAGAACTACTCTTTAACTTTCAATTCCTAGCTTTGTCCACCTAGATAAATCGAAAATTAAAAATTAGCGACAGATAATACTTTTTAATGTTTTACAATTTTTGCTCACTTTTTGTTTAACTTGTTGTAGTAAATCTCACACACAAAATAAGCAAAGGTTTGTTCGCACACATGCAAGTATTTGTAATGGCTCAATATTAGGGTGGCCCACACTTATAAGAAAAACAAAAAAAATCGAAAAAAGCCAAGTTTTATCTCCTGAATCAGTTGTTTTGGACTCCCAGAAACTACGTTCACAATTTGAGCAAAATCGGTTGAGCCTAAAAGGGCGCTCAAACGCTTGAAGTTTGTGATGATGATGATGATGATGATTGTGTATCCACCATCAGCGCAAGGATTACCTATGGCTGCAGAGTCATACCGGAACGGAATGATCTACCTGATGGTTTGTTGTAGCAGGGTAAGCTAAATTCACTGAAGACCTTCGGAAAACAACATGATAATTGTTATCTCGTGACAAAGTCTGGCCACCCCACGAACATTTGCCCGGAAACCAGTTCATTTAACTTCCTTAGGCTACCCCTCCGAAATCCCCATATATGTCATGTTCAAATATAAAAAGTAATAATATGGAACGAACTCACCGGGTAATCCTGACCAGCTGGTTTTCTATGTTTGGCTTTGGTCTCAGCATGCAAACGGTCAAACCATATTAAATGTGCACTCGTTCACACCACTCGCTGATTCTCCGATCGTCCATCGAAGAATCCGAAAAAAAATACATAAGCGAGAATACCCGACGCACTGAAAAACAATCTCTTGGATACTAGCATTTCCGAACTCGGAATAACGACGAACACGAGCACCACGTCGCGGGCAATGTGGTCTCTTGCCACCGAGCCATCGTCGATCGTTTACACAAAGTGCGAACAAAAAACACAAAGAAAAATACGAAAACGCGGGAACGACGAAATGCGGTTAGTTACAGCCTTCGCGCCCTGCTTGTCACTGACGACCGACGACCTTTCACTCTTCCATCAGCGTTCCACTCAAGTACGAACTAAAAACACAAAGAAAAATGCAAAAACGCGGTAAAGACGAAATGCGGCATGTTTCAGCCTCCACGCTCTGCTTGTCACTGCTCAAACGCTTGAAGTTTGTATGGGAAAACTTGGCCAAATTTATGCAGAAATTTTAAGTTTTCGGATTTTGCCGCTAGGTGGCGCTGTAAGCGTTCAATAAATAAACCCTTTGACTATATGCCAAACAACTTTGTCGAAGACCGCGAAGTGATCCGACGGCTGTGAAAAAAGTTATACCATGTTTTAGACGCGGATGTTCGGATTAAGATTGACTGTGAGAACGTAATTAAAGTGATAGTTATGAGTTCCTTTTATTTTTAGTCCGTTCAGATAAGGTACCCCGGGGCAAGTGGGACTTAAAAAAATGCTAGTTTGCTTTTGTCAAGCCAAAAAATTCTTAACATAAATGATTTTATAATTCCAATGGTTCTAAAAGACATTGTTGGTATATTTCTTCTTATTAACGGGCATTAGAACTGTTTTAAAAATTTTACATTTTGTATATTATGCATGTAATGAAAAGTTGAGCAGATCTTCATTTACTCCGTATCACGGGGCAAGTGGGACCTATTCGGAATGTTTGTACAAATAGCTTAATATACTTGCTGCATATATGTAAGGTAGCATGAATTATAAATATCTTATACGAATAACTATGTTTAGCGATTTATGTTGGAAAAGTTTTGTGGTATCGGGCATAAATTACGTAACATATATAATAACGAATCACTGAGAAAAAAAATGATTTAACTCTTGCAGCTCGTGCAAAACAAATTGGTTTTATTTATACAAAAAGCGCCCATAGGTTAAATGCCGAAAGATTTCCATACTTACTTTTCATATTACGTAGTTGATGAGTCTCGCCAAAAGATTTTTCAAGATTTACAGATGTTATGTTTTCCCTTACATAATTTTACGATCGTTAAATAAAGATTTTCAAATCGTGAACTTCAAATAAGACGTTTTCAAAAATTTTCATACTTTATGGTCGGTTCCTTAGCATTCAGAAAAACTCATTATGCAGCGAAAAACGAAGGCATAATAGAATTTGCTTGAACGAAAATATGGAAAATAGATGATTTCGAAAAAAAAAATATGTTATATCAAAGACATTACCATTTTAAACAATAGCTTCATCATCAGAATAGAAGTAATTAAGTATAATTCAACGATTTAAGTAAGGCGCCGATTTTTACTTTACTTTTGTGTAAATTTCGACTTAGGCTGAAGAAAGCGAGATCATACTATGAAATAGTGTTTGTTTACTCTCATAGGTCTCACTTGCTCCAGTTGTTGAAATGCACTGGGGTAAGTGAGAACAGTTAACAAAAGGTAATAAATGAAAATAAATTCCAGGTTTTTCGCTTAAAATAATTTGCAAGCACTCCAAATATTATCCTGAAACCGAAAAAGTTTTACTTTATTTGTTATTCTATTTTTAAACGACGAATGTGGTAGAGTACGTTAATCTCACTTACTGAATTGAAAATTACATATGAACAACAATAACATATATGGTCTTTTTATGGTGAGAGCAATAACAATTTTTGAATTCAAAGTATCCGTTGAAGTGATACCTATGTTTTCTATGAAGAATGTTTGCCTTAAAACTTACAAATAAAAAAAATAATAGCTGTAGGTCTCACTTGCCCCGGATTCTCACTTGCCCCGGGGTACCTTACGTGCTCGGTTATGCAGTAAGGTGGCCCACTTATTCTTCTTCTTTATGGCTCTACGTCCGCACTGGGACTTGGCCTGCCTCGCTTCAACTTAGTGTTCTTCGAGCACTTCCACAGTTATTAATTAAAGGGCTTTCTATGCCTGCCATTGCATGAATTCGTATACATATTGTGAGGCAAGTACAATGATACTCTATAATGCCCAGGGAGTCGAGAAAATTGTCCCGACCGGAACGGGAATCGAACCCGCCGTCTCCAAATTGGCGATCCATGGCCTTAATCACTAGGCCAATTGGAGACTCCCATGTAAATCTATATTACCCAACGAACATTTTACAAGAGTACAAGGGTGGAACCAATTACTCTTAAATAAACTCCAGCTTGAGAAACTGTACTTCAGCTAGTTCTTTTTCTTGGGTATATTCTGGTGAAGGCTCGACTGTATCGTTTCAATTATAGATAGTAGAGTAAACATAGATCCGTCGATGATGAATCCGTTGTATCCAAACGAACTGTCAAAATTTGTATCCAAACGAGCATGTCGTCACGATTCCAACAACAACAATGGGTCGCATGACGTCATATTCAACAGTCGCACTCCTGAAAAATGCTATTCGTACGCTTGAAACATTTCACTCAGTGATGTCCGCAGATCTATGTTTACTCTACTATCTATAGTTTCAATTATCATTAAAAACGGCTGCGCAGTCTTGAAATTAGCAAACGATGTTTATTAGGCTCAGTGTACCAGTTATGGCTATAGTACCTCAAATTCGCCATAGTTGATTTTCAACCTTTAAAGATACAAATCAACAAGAAAAAAATCGTGAACAACAGATCACGATCACAAAAGATGATTGCAATCATTCAAACTTCACAATTTGCTCAAATTGGTAGAAATAAATAATTTTCCTTAACTTTTCGGCCTCCTTGCACCCTATTTCGCCATAGTGTACCAGTTATGGCAACTCCCATAAGGAATGCATGTAAATAGTGCAAAGTGGAACCTAAATTAACAAATGTGTCCATAACTGGTACAGGGTTCCTATCATTGGCACACGCCGTAATAAATACTAAAAGTAGTTTTGGCTCCATTTCTATATTTTTCCTGTAAAGTATTGAAACAAAGCAATCATTTGACTTATTGTTTACATTCGTCGGTCTTCTTCTTATTTTTGTAGAAATAGTTTTTCTTAGGTAGTGCGATAACTGCTACAGGCACCCTACTTGTCCAACGTTTGGACACAAACTGTGTGGAGGAATGTTTGCTGTCTAGATATTTTTTTTTTTAATTTCCAAATCAGCTTTTGGAGTTCTCAAGTCAATTCCTGGAAAATATCTCGAAGGAACTGCTGAATGAGTTTCCAGATTAATTCCTAGAGGAAATCCTGAAAGAGCTTGAGTTAAAACTTTATAAAGATTTCTTGAGCATCTCCATGAAGATAATTCCCTTTGTTTTCCTATATATATTTGGTAATTTATCAAACAATATTCTTTACGTATTGTTGCATATAAATATTTAATTTTAACAGAATTTGTTGATTATTTGACAATTGTACTTCGCCCTTTTTGATTGCTCTTCCTTGCTGTGTCGTCAAAAATTCGATCCCGGAAAGTGTGCCACCAGCTTGTTCTGTTTCATTATTATTTATACAAGCATTGCGACGTTTGCGCTGGAAATTTGTTTATTAAATCATCAACCATAATTAAATTCCTTTCCCGTGTGCAGTGCATCAGCAGATGCTCGTCCGACGGATGGTTGACAGACACCCTGCATGACGGATGGATGCGTGAAAATTTGCTACCAACATAGAGTGAGCGCACTTCTCGTGGCTGGCCTCCTTCCGTGAGGTGGACGGACAGTTGGTGCATGACATGATTAAATTGGAATTTTTGGTTCCATGGTAGGTTTCATGTGTGAACGCGGTGCATCTCCGTTTTCAGCATTATCAGTTTTCTTCATTCGACACAGTTCTAGGGAGAACAACTCGATGTCAGAGCGTACATTAGTCGACCTGATGTTTTGAGTACTAGTTATGTATTGAATCTTTTGTTCACTAAATGTTTCATGTTGGTTTGCATCGTTGAAGGTTCAAAATCAACAATGGCGAATTTGAGGTACTATAGCCAAACTGGTACACAGAGCCTATTGGATAAATACATACATTTATTTGTTCAACATCACATTTAAGACAAGACATAATGAACATTAGTACGCCGCAATACTCGGTTTGTGGCTGCCGCTCTCCATCCTCGGCCACGCTCAATGCTCGCCAGGTCACGCTCCACCTGGTCCGCCCATCGTGCTCTCTGCGCTCCACGCCTTCTTGTGCCAACCGGATCAGTCACAAACACCAGCTTTGCAGGGTTGTTGTCCAGTATTCTTGCAACGTGCGCTGCCCGCCGTATCCTTCGGGATGCTGGGTTCACCGTAGAGTGCAGCAAGCTCGTGGTTCATCCTTTTCCGCCACACACCGTTCTCCTGCACACCACCGAAGATCGTCCTTAGCACGCGTCGCTCGAAAACTCCGAGTGCTTGCAAGTCCTCTTCGAGCATGGTCCATGTCTCGTGTCCGTAGAGGACCACCAGTCTTATCAGCGTTTTGTACATGTTGCATTTGGTGCGTGGGTGATTTTTTTTCGACCGCAGTTTCTTGAAGCCCGTAGTAGGCCCGACTTCCGCTGATGATGCGCCTCCGAATTTCACGACTCACGTTGTTGTCAGCCGTCAGTAAGGATCCGAGGTAGACAAATTCCTTCACCAATCCGACCTTTGCTGCTTCGCGTTTCAGGCGGGTGTACAGCTCTGCCACCGTTCCAATTGTTCTGGCTATAATGTCCATGTCATCCGCAAAGCACACACATTGACCGGATTTTGTGAAAATCGTGCCCCGGCTGTTGAGCCCGGCTCGTCGCATCACAGCTTTCAGAGCGATGTTAAAGAGTAGGCATAAGAGTTCGTCACCTTGTCGCAATCCCCGGCGAGATTTGAATGAACTGGATAATTCACCCGACACCCTTACCGCACCGTCCATCGTTGCTTTAATCAGCTCAGTCAGCTTCCCATTAAAGCCGTTTTCGTCCATGATTCTCCATAGCTCCATGCGATCGATACTGTCGTATGCCACTTTGAAGTCGATGAACAGGTGATGCGTTGGGAACTGGTATTCACGGCATTTCTGGAGGATTTGCCGTATGGTGAAGAACTGGTCCGTTGTCGACCGGCCGTCGATGAAACCGGCTTGATAACTTCCCACGAACTCATTCGTTTTAGGTGACAGACGACGGAGGATGATCTGGGATAGCACTTTGTAGGCAGTATAGTGATCGCCCTGAAGTTCTCACATTCCAGATGGTCGCCTTTCTTGTGAATGGGGCAGATTACCCCTTCCTTTCACTCCTCCGGTAGCTGTTCGGTTTCCCAGATCCTGACTATCAGCCGATGCAGACAGGTAGGGCCATCTTTTCTGGGCCCATCTTGATGAGTTCAGCTGCGATACCTTATCAGCTGCTTTGTTGGTTGGCGTCGTTGTTTTTTTCCGTTGCCGTGGTCTTCCGTGTCTATGTTCTTTACGCCATTCAGGTGCTGATCGAAGTGCTGCTTCCACCTTTCGATCATCTCACGTCCGTCCGTTAAAAGGCCTCCGTCTTTATCCTTGCATATTTCGGCTCGCGGCAAGAAGCCGTTGCGGGATGCGTTCAGCTTCTGATAGAACTTCCGTGTTTCTTGCGCACGGCACAGCAGTTCCATTTCTTCGCACTCCGCTTCTTCCAGGCGGCGCTTTTTCTTCCGAAAAAGGTGGGTCTGCTGTGTCCGTTTCTGTTTGTAACGTTCCACGTTCTCTCGGGTCCCTTGCTGCAGCATTACCGCTCTCGCTGCATTCTTCTCCTCCAAACCCGTTCTGCACTCTTCGTCGAACCATTCGTTCCGTCGATTCCGTTCCACGTACTCGATGGTGCTCTCGGCTGCGTCGTTAATGGCTGCTTTCACTGTACTCCAGCAGTCCTCTAGAGGGGCCTCATCGAGCTCGCCCTCGTCTGGCAACGCGGCCTCGAGATTCTGCGCGTATGCTGAGGCGACATCCGATTGTTTCAGTCGCTCTAGGTTGTACCGCGATGGACGCCGGTACCGTACATTGTTAGTGACGGAGAGTTTTGGACGCAGTTTTACCATCACCAGATAGTGGTCAGAGTCGATGTTGGCACCACGATAGGTCCTGACGTCGATAATGTCGGAGAAGTGCCGTCCGTCAATCAGAACGTGGTCGATTTGAGATTCTGTCTGCTGTGGCAATCTCCAGGTGTAACGATAAGGGAGGCTGTGCTGGAAAAAGGTGCTACGTATGCCATATTTTTGGAGGCGGCGAAACCAATGAGTCGTGGGCCGTTTTCGTTCGTCTGCTGAATCTACCAACCGTTGCCGATTGGGTAACACATTGAATACTGTGATAATGACAAGAAAAAAGAAAGTTGTATGTTTATTAAAACATAAATTCAATCAAAAAAAGGTTTAATGATTCATGATGTGAATTATTGTGCGTCTCTACTAAGATTCTGTAAGTATTATCAAGGTGTTAGCCGCGTTAAATAGAATGCTGTTGGAACATGGTTTTGCTTCCTGATGATGATTGATTCAAAATTATATTGATTTTCCTCTGTATAAAGTATCACCATACCGATAATACAACACAGTCTTTCAATGCACTGAAAGCCCGCTAAATTGAGTAGTTCTTAATCAGTTGAACAGGCATGTTTATTTTTTCTGTAGCCTTTCATTTGATTCCTCTCATAGATATACTTGTGTCCAGTTCACGATGTACACCGTTTACCTTCAACCGACAATCATTGGCCGGCTTGGTGGCCCGGAAATTGCTTTTGAAGATGCTGGATAAACTACCGTTCTAGTACAGAGAGAGAGAAAAAAAATGAAAACACCACCAACTAGGAAAATGGAAACTCGATCCCAGCGCCGACGGACGACACCGTCATCGCATAGTGCTAAACAAACAGCAACGAATACAATCTTGCTGAGAGGCACACAAATTGAGAAAAGTGGAAACAAAACTAACTCTCGAGTGTCTGACTTTCCATCGTCCGTTTTTTTTCCGGGGGGAGAGGGCGTCTCTGTGTGTATACTTTAATCAAAGTTTCCACTGATATCGGAGTTGAAGATCTTTGTAATTAAAATCCTAATTGAATACGGTGTCACATGCCGTTCACTGTGGTGATGGTGCAGTTCTTGATAAGAAGCCACCGGGGGTTTAGTTTGCAATTGTGAGTTAAATGGAAATGCGGCTATTTAATCAAAAAATTGCAAACAACATTCATTGCAATGAGACGGAAATGTCCAATGAATGCGAATCAGAGAACTCTGACCAGCATAATAATCAAAACAAAAATCAAATACAAATTTTGTCCAATGCATTGGCCCCATTGTTGTGGGGGGATTATAATAGTTACAAAAACTGGATTGATACCCTTTACACTTTGTTTAAATTAACGCTATTCCATAAAAAAACCCTAATCAATCCACCTAGCGGTGATGGCGGCCTTCGAAAACACATTTCAACACAACTCAAGTGACATGTTGATGAATATCGCACTTTCATACGTTTAACAGAAATCCATTTCATGGCATCAGAGATCATATCGTTTATCTGGCTTTTGATTTTTAAGCCTTAAACTCTTGAAAACAGCCGCAATCTCGAATTTTGAGCCGCCATTTCGGATTAAAGTCCAGCAGCTTGGAAATTCTGGCCGCCATTTTTGGACTCCAAACTTCTTCCCCATACCAGATACCCCCATAATAAATGGTTTTAGAACCCAAAACTCCACTAAGCAGCAACCACTTTGAATTTTGAGACGACATCTTGGGTATTCTGGTTGCTATTTTTTAACTCCGGTTGTCTTCCCTATTCCAAATATACCCATATTGAACGGTTTTAAAGCCTAAACCTCCATTAAACAGCCGCCATCGTGAAGTTCATGCTGCCATCTTGAATTTTGAGACGACATATTGGATATTTTGGAAGCCATCTTGGATATTTCAATCGTCATTTTTGGACTCCAGACTTCTTCTCAATACCAGATATACCCATATTGCATGGTTTTAGAGCCTAATACTTCATTAAACAGAAGCTGTTTTGAATTTTTAGCTATCATCTTGGATTTTAGACAGCCATCTTGGATATTCTGGTTGACATTTTTGGAGTCCATATTTCTTCACCATATCAAATATACCCATATTGCATGGTTTCAAGTCCTAAAGCTCCATTAAACAGTCGCCATCTTGAATTTTGAGACGCCATCTCGGATATTTTGGTTGCCATCTTGGATATTTTAATTGCCATTTGTGGACTCCAGACATCTTTTCAATACCAAATATACACATATTGCATGATTTTAGAGCCTAAAACTCCATTAAACAGTCACCATGTTGAATTTGGAACCGCCATCTTGGGTTTTAGACCCACTATTTCATATTCTGGTCGTCATTTTTTGGACTCCAGACAAATTCCTCATACCAAATATACCCATATTACATGGTTTTGGAGCCTAAAACCTAAAAACTAGCCGTCATCTTGAATTTGGAGCCGCCATCTTGATTATTAAGCTGCCATTTTGGGCCGACAACGTGGAATTTCTGGTCTCTAGTGTTCATTTCCGCATAAAATTCGTCAACCATGCTAGGTTACAAAAATCGCCGGCCAGTTTCACCGGTGCTCGTCCGGATCACTGAAATGGTCATAACTCCGGAACGCCTTGATCGAGCAAACAATGCGGTAAAACTCCGGTTTGATTCGAGCTATAAACCATAAAATCGGTCAATGGGAAGTGCTTTAAAAAATGAATGAACTTTTTTTGCACACAGACATACAAACACACACATACATACAGACATCATCTCAATTCGTCGAACTGAGTTGATAGGTATATGTGACTTGACTCTCCGAGCCTTCTATCAAAAAATCTTTTTTTGAGTAAACATATAGCCTTTCAGATTGTTCCTGGCCATCCGGCAGACGAAAACCCCTGACAAGCCCATGCCAACACCAGAGGCGACGCCAAAAGCCAAAAGCCAAGATACCTCCCGGATGTGCTACAGAGAACCCTGGAACCTTATCCTCACCGTGCCTTCCCTTAAAATTTTGTGACCCGCTAACCTCGAGCAGCCACGAGTACCCTGGTCTCCTCCCAGTACTTACCTTGAGTACCTAAGAAAGTAATAAATTGTATGTAATAATATGCAAATAATGAATGTCGGCTCCGTAAAGCGTTATACGCGATTGAGCCATAAATAAATGAACTAGAAAAAAATAGCCTTTCAGCACACTTCGGTGTACGAGAAAGGCAAAAACATCATACAGGGGATGGCCAAAATGTTTGGGATAGGCAACTTTTTTTCTCTCACGAAAAAGTTCAACATGCTGTAACTTTTCATAGAGTGCATCAAATATTTTCAAATTTTGACTGTTTGTCAACCTATTATATGTGCATCAGTGGTACAAATTTGTGCTCAATTGGTTAATCTTTCGCGAAGTTATAACCGTTCTGGTAAAACACTATTTTTTTAGACTACTAATTTTTGAGCTGTTATATCTCGGAGACCATTGAACCGAATTGAATGAAATTTTGAACTTTTATCCACAATATATTAATGCTTGAAAATCATTTAAAACATGGGTACCTTTTAAACGTTGAAAAAAGTTATGATATATTGACACTGTTTGGATCTTTTTCGAAAAAATGCTTTTTTTACATCAATGTCATAAAATTTTATTTTTGATATCCAAAGACTTTCTTCTTCTGTACATAAGATACAGTGACCCCACAATTTATGAATCGGCAAAAATGACCACAGTTTATGGATCACTCCATTTGATCAACAATGGTGATTCATAAATAGTGTGCAAAATTTAAGGTGATTCATCGGTGTGGGGTCACTGTATCTATAAAAAGATATATTAGAGCCTATTTGGATTAAGAGAAGAACACATTTAGTATTTTTTGTGCAGTATAGTAAATTTGACACATTTACTCTAAATGTGTGAAAATGTCAAATCATCAAAAAGTATGTTTGTTTTGATGAATTTTCAAGAACTATTAAATTGCTGATAATCACTCAAAATTTCATTCAATTCGGTTCACTGGTCGAGATATGACAGCTCAAAAATTAGTAGTCTAAAAAATAGTGTTTTACCAGAACGGTTATAACTTCGCGAAATATTAACCAATCGAGCTCAAATTTTTACCACTGATGCACATATAATAGGTTAATAAACAGTCAAAATTTGAGAATATTCGATGCACTCTATGAAAAGTTACACCATGTTGAACTTTTTTATGAGAGAAAAAAAGTTGCCTATCCCAAACATTTTGGCCACCCCCTGTACTTTCATTACGCATTTATGATCCAATTGTTGAAAATTGGCATAACCTTAACTGTTAGCATGGCTGCCAGATTTTTTTTTCAATTTGCCTAATTGGGTTGTTTAGTGAATAAAATATTGCTATTTTCGGTAGCCTAATCGAAAGAGCTCATTTTTCTCAGTATAACGTGATTTTATTGGATTCAAATACCTTTGCTTTGATGGTTAAATTAACAAAACAGTTTTATTTTTCATGGATAGAATGGCAGTTCAGTTGATAAAATGACAGTTCCACCCGAACAAAAAAAATCCCCATACAAACTTTGAATGCATTCTAAAAATAGTTCCCGGACTTCAAAAATGATGAAATTTTGGATTTCGATCAATTTTCGTGCGGAGAATCCGAATCTGAAATAATCCGGATACCCCTAAAGAACCCAATTGTGCATTTCAAGGTTTCTGTGTGTTCCAGAGGTTTTTTTTTGTTTGTATTAACGTGTATTTTAACTTAAATGCTAATTCTACACTTGACAATGTTCCAGAGGTCTTCAGGAACGTTAAAGGGATTTTCAAGGGGTGTTCTAGAGATTCAGACGGTTAAGGGAGTCCCAGGTGGTTTCAGGAGCGATCCAAGGATTTTCAAGGGGTTTATGAGGTGCTTCAGAAGTCTTCCAGGGGGTTAAGGTGGTCTTATGGGTGTGCTAGGTGTTTCAAGGGGTGTTCCAGGGGCTTTCAAAAGCGTTCAAGGGTTTTTCAGGTACGTGGAACGGAATCGACGTGACGAATGGTTCGACGAGAAGTGCAGAACGGTTTTGGAGGAGAAGAACACAACGCGGGCGGTAATGCTGCAGCCAGAGACCCGACAGAACGTGGAACGTCACAAACAGAAGCGGAAACAGCAGATCCGCCTGGAAGAGGCGGAATGCGAAGAAATGGAACTGCTGTGCCGTTCCTAGGAAGCACGAGAGTTCTACCAGAAGCTCAACGCATCCTGCAACGGCTTCGTGCCGCAAGCCGGAATATGCAGGAATAAGGACGGAGACTTCTTGACGGACGGACGTGAGGTGATCGAAAGGTGGAAGCAGCACTTCGATTAGCACTTGAATGGCGGGGAGAACGTAGACACGGGAGACCACTGTAACGGAGGAAACGACGACGCCAGTGCAGTGCAATGGAGGACGGAAATGAACCAACTCCCACGCTAAGGGTAGTTTAGGATGCCATTCATCAGCTCAAAACCAACAAAGCAGCTGGTAAGGATGGTACCGCAGCTGACCTAATAAAGATGGGCCCAGAAAAGTTGGCCACCTGTCTGCACCGGTTGATAGTCAGGATCTGGGAAACCGAACAGCTACCGGAGAAGTGGAAGGAAGAGGTAACCTGCCCCATTCACAAGAGAGGCGACCATTTGGAATGTGAGAACTTCAGAGCGATCACTATTTTGAATGCTGCTTACAAAGTGCTATCCCAGATCATCTTCCGTCGTTTGTTACCTAAAACGAATGAGGGAAGCTATCAAGCCAGCTCCATCGACGGCCGGCCGACAACGGACCAAATCTTCACTGTACGGCGAATACTCCGGAAATGCCGTGAATACCAGGTCCCAACGCATCACCTGTTCATCGACCTCAAGGCGGCATACGATCATGCATACGACATTATGGACTGCGCAGAGCTATAGAGAATCATGGATGAAAACGGCTTTCCTGGGAAGCTGACTAGACTGATTAAAGCAATGATGGACGGTGTGCAAAAATGCGTAAGGATTTCGGGTGAACTATCCAGTTCATTCGAATCTCGCCGGTGACTGCGACAAGGTGATGGATTCTCAAGCATACTCTTCAACATCGCTCTGGAAGGTGTGATGCGACGAGCCGGGCTCAACAGCCGGGAAACGATTTTCACAACATCCGGTCAATTCGTGTGCTTTGCGGACGACATGGACATTATCGCCAGAACATTTGGAACGGTGGCAGAGCTGTACACCCGCCTGAAACGCGAAGCAGCAAAGGTCGGACTGGTGGCGAATGCGTCCAAAACAAGGAACTTGCTGGTAGGCGAAACCGAACACTACCAGGTAATGTGACGATAGACAAGGATACCTTCGAGGTGGTGGAGGAATTCGTCTACCTCGGATCCTAACTGACGCCTGACAACAATACTAGCCGTGAAATACGGGCTCCAGAAGAAGCTGCGGTCGAAAAAGATTCACCCATGCACCAAATGCACCATGTAGAAAACGCTAATAAGACCGGTGATCCTCTATGGGCACGAGACATGAACCATGCTCGAGGAGGACCTACAACCACTCGGAGTTTTCGAGCGACGCGTGCTAAGAACGATCTTCGGCGGTGTGCAGGAGAACGATGTGTGGCGGAGAAGGATGAACCACGAGCTCGCTGCACTTTACGGCGAACCCGGCATCCAGAAAGTGGCCAAAGCTGGACGGCTGCGGTGGGCAGGGCATGTTGCAAGAATGCCGGACAACAACCCTGCAAAGTTGGTGTTCGCGACGGATCTCGTTGGCACAAGAAGGCGTGGAGCGCAGAGAGCATGATGGGCGGACCAGATGGAGCGTGACTTTGCGAGCATTGGGCGTGACCGAGGATTTATGAGAATTTAAATTCAATGGAAAGTATAAGAAGCCAGTGGATCTACACGTTCTCTGGATATTTTTCAACTACAGTAAAATTGTACACGGAAAAACAAATGAAAATAGAAATTCATTTGTTTTCCTTGGACATAGTCTAGGCTTCGATTCCGCCCGACGATAGACAAATGCAAATTGATGCAGGTTGTTCTCAGTAGGAGTAGTCATTGAATGCCGGGATTACTAGTAGTTAAACATTACATCAAGAGGGAGGAAAATAAGAATTATTCAGAGTTATAATCATATTACAAGACCACAAGAAAATGTCGGCTGTTGTCGGCATAGTTTGCCTTCATTCGACCGATGGACAGATATTTGCCATTTCTTGTAATTAGGTATCGCTCTCCATGTCCTACCATTTGGAATTCCATCCATTGACGTTGCTGTTTGCTGCTGGCCGGGTGGCGTTATTATCCATGGCACAAAAGTGTTCACCCATAACCATTAATTCCTCCCGTTTGGGATATGGGATATGGTGTAAAGGCAAGTGGCACATGCCTGGCTTTGGTCAAGTGGCTGGACATTTTCTCTAAAACGGCTTCGTACAGTTGTGCATCGGATTTGCACTCATAAATATGCTTATGCAGACCGGAACACACGTTGCACGGTACACTTGTTTTCCTATTTATGCGCATTCGGTATTGTGTGGTGCTGGTCGGAAAATCATATTGACCTCGCTCCCATAACAAGCAATGGCAGCTGAGGTACGTGTATGTGTGTATGTATACATGCAGCGTAGGTGTGTGGAAATGTGTTGTACAAAGTAGCTCGGCTTTGGTTCCTGTTTGGGGATAAAGCGATCCCATGCTGCCGTACGGAGGACTCGGGGACAGTGCGGCTGTGTGGATGCGACTGAAAACAGGATGTGGTGCAACAATTGGCGAAGACCATGGCGACAGCCATTGTAATGTGAGGTCACGCAAAAATTTTACCTTGCTTCAGATATGCTGATTTTGTAGTTTTGCTGTTTAGTAGAATGGATGGCTTCTTTTGATGTCCAAATATTTTTCCGGGTTTCACGAGAATGTAGAGTAAAAACCATAAACTGAATTCTTTCAGTGTAGTTGCCTTAGCATGTTACTGAAGTACCAACGCAGCACAATTTTGTTACTATTTTACAGGGTGTACAGAACTGCAGTAAATCATTGCTGTACCGAAATGCTGACTGTGCAATTATATTATAAGTTACTCTATAGATTAACGGCTACGCAGTCCTAGGGTTCAAAAAACTAGTTTTATTACTCACCCGACGTTTCGCTACGGGGATAGTGCCTTCCTCAGGGGGAAACTGCAGTAATTAGTTGTTGTTTTTTTTTAACAGTTTTGTCTTTAAAAAATATGTCTGATTTATTTAACTTGTCTGATTGATTTAATGTCTAACTTTAACTGTCTCGTTTTGTGTCGCTTTTTACAAACAGGACCAATCAGTTCCAACAGCTTCCCGGTGATGTCCAGTAAACAGATTGATCTGTACGCCAAGGACCATCAGATGGCTTTCCGTATTTAGGCAGTAGAACCAATCTTTGCCTTTTTTACTTCATGTCATGCAGACTTTTATGAACATACCAGAGCAAGCGCGTTCACCTTGAGCGACTTTGCTATTACGATGAGTTTCTTTTTTCTACCAGTACGGTACGGTATTGCTGCCGCAGATTGAAAGTTCTGTCTCGGTGTCTAGGTCGTCGACAGGTCGCCTTTGCTACCCTCCATGTGCAACTATCCACTATGCCTGTCGATGGCTTTCGGTTGTGACCATCTTCCTCCATACTGAACCCTGTTCTGAAACGCTAGTTGGTCGGTCATTATGCGAATGCCCATGCACAACCCTCTACTCCGAGTTAGGATTCAGACCAGGACTTTAAAATATTCCTTTTATGATGGACTATGTAGGGGAGAGTGGGTAGACTTGATCCCTTTTTTTAATATGTATGTAGGGGAGACTGAGGAGACTTGATCCCTGGGGAGACTTCCCAAGTAACCAAAAGTTCAGATAAAAGGGTATTTTATAAGCTAAGCAGCTTGTTCGAGGTCGCTCATTAGCCTTCTAAGCAGCTTCATTTTTAAGTAATTTTGGAACTTGAAAGTTCACATAAACACGCTGGATAGCCTTCTAAGCAGCTTCTGACAGAACTTTGTCAAAATTTATGCAGAAACAAAAATGTGTTTTTCAGAATCACACCCTGTTGGTGGGGGGGCGGGTGTGATTCACGTCTGGAAATTGCTACTGATAATTATAATTTCACATATGTCGCTGCTATGTAGATTTGAACTGGATTCTCCTCCGACTTACCGCTGCGCTGCTGAAGACACTTGACAAAGTCAAGCTAACTTCACTACTGTACAAATGTGCAAAACTAGCTGCCGACAGAAAATCGATTCAAGTCAGACTTTAGCTGCTTATCACTCAATCGCAGCTATAGTACTGTGGTAGAGCGTAGGGCTCTCACGCAGAGACTGTCGGTTCGAATCCGATGGGCGGCATTTTTTTTTTGCTCAAGCCTTTTTGATTTTTTGATTTGATAAATTCATATTTGTCTTTTATTCGTGTACGCTTAAACAGTTGTTTTCTGTAAAAGTAATAAATTTAATCTTCATTGAAACACAATGCTACTGAACTGAACTTCTATGAACTTGAAAGTTCCGACAAAGTTCCGACATAGCATCTTAAGCAGCTTTAAAGTTCCGCGAAGTTCAGATAAAGTTCCGAATGGAACTTTCTGGCTGCTTAAGAGGCTAACAATTAGCCTTGCCGGAACTTGTGACCGAAGTTCCAGCAAGGCTCATCGTTAGCCTCTTAAGCAGCCAGAAAGTTCCGTTTGGAACTTTATCTGAACTTCGCGGAACTTGAAAGTGCATTTTGTCATGGGAAACGGAACTTTTGGTTACTTGGGTTGTTCCCCCCATATTTTCTCGGAATTAAAAACATTTTTCTTCTAGCATAATTTTTCCAAAACTACTCCTGGACAAACGACTATGTTTTGGCTACAAGTGATTTCGATTGTACATTGCATTATTTTTTAACGGCTGATGGTTTGTTTTCAGTCCTTCAGAAATCTTTTAGGCGATTCCGAAAAATCTCAATAACTTTGTGAAAATTGAACCAAATCGTGTAAAAATTTCACAGCACATAGTTTAAATAAAATACTTTTAAACTTGTTTATCCAAATAAGACTGTTGTTCACATATTTTAATTAATTCAGCTTAGTATACACAACAGTGACATGGGGAGACTTGATCCCTCGAGGATTACACACACATTATACATGTGAAAAATAAAATTCTATTCGAAAGCCTTTATTTACTTGGAATTCTAGTCTATTCAACGATAAAATGTGTCAGATAATTAGTACTTTAGTACAAACCAAAAAAAGGGGGATCAAGTCTCCCCATTTTGAAAATACGGCATATCCTTAAAAATCCAAGGAAATCTTATAATTTCAAACACTCAATATTCATCGAAAAGGGGCCCATATAGCCGAGGCGGTAAACGCACGGGTATTCAGCATGACCATGCTGAGGGTGACGGGTTCGATTCCCGGTCGGTCCAGGATCTTTTCGTAAAGGAAATTTCCTTGACTTCCTTGGGCATAGAGTATCTTCGTGCCCTGCCACACGATATACACATGCAAAATGGTCATTGGCAGAGGAAGCTCTCAGTTAATAACTGTGGAAGTGCTCATAGAACACTAAGCTGAGAAGCAGGCTTTGTCCCAGTGAGGACGTTACGCCAAGAAGAAGAAGAAGAAGATATTCATCGAAAATACAAGAAAACTCGAAAAGAAAATGAATAGGAAGACTCTGGAATGATTTTCCCTTTAAATAAACCATGTGCTGAAAGGGGGATCAAGTGTCACCCATTTTTGAAAAATACATCATAAGACATGCCTCCATAAAAACACAGTTTTGAAAACTTTAACAATAATTTAAAGGCATTCTGCTGTGTATTAACTTGTAATACATGTTTACCTGCCATTTTGTACGGAAATCGGATCTAGTTTTGTGTTTATTCTTAAAGTTTCAGGTAAATTAAGAAAAAGGGATCAAGTCTCCCCAGTCTCCCCTACCGGTAACGGGGTAACTTTGATAGTTTATCAGCAAATTTTCTTAATATTTTTCCAAATAGTTGTATTTTTCCTAGTTTTATATTTTTTTTAAATAAGTACTGGAGTATCAGTTATCAATTGCAATTGAGAGATCCGATAATTTTAAATATATTTGGAGACTTTTAATATTTCATTGGCGCGAGAATCATACATATTTTCATTTTGGGGTAACCTTGATAGTGCCCTGAAAAACACATCAAATCCTAAAAAATCATCACAGCTTGAAATCTTAGTAGTATGAACATGATAAAGGAAGCCTTGTGGAATATATTAGATTGATTCTTTATAGTAGGATTTTTTACTAAATTCTACATATAAAAATGAGTTGGTTGAGTACTGACTGAAAAACACCGTGAGTTTAGCTATCAAAAATCATTATCATTGTAAACAAATATTTTCAACTGTACATCAACATATAATCTCATGCTATTCATGGAGAATTCTCTTTTTTAGGTTGTTTCCGAATGTTTTATAAACAAATTTTGAATACAACAGAATTAACTACATAAAATTCAAAGGCATTGCATACTTTTAGGCGTTTATTGGTGTATGAAGATTTATGTCCCAATTTACCTAATTTATTCCAGTTTGTAAAAGGCCAGATTTGGAATATTCTATGATGAATCTATCGAGAATAAGAGACCAATCATTGAAAAAATAGTTTGAATAAAGTTGTACAGCAGATTGTTTGAAGGGGTTTACAAATGACAAAAATATCAACAATTTTTATTTTTTGCCCAAAAAGTTTAATATAAACTTGATTTTAATGAAAATACCTTCAAAATGGACTTTGATATGTATAGTTTTGATTCACGTTTGCCTTTTTCTTAACTGATTGAAGGAATCATAGTTATAAGATAAACTATACCATGCCTGTCGCACTATCAAAGTTACCCGCATTATCAAAGATACCCCATTTTACGGTAACACAAAACTAGATCCGATTTTCGCACAGAATAGCAGGTAAACATCTACACGGTGTTCAATAAATTAGGATACACAGTAAAATTGAATTTATTTCCCATCTGTAATTCAGATTTGCAAAGTGAATGTATTAATTGAGAGCTCACTTAATACTGATCAAATACAGTATATGTTTTGATATAAGCTGTCCTTTATCCTTTTGTAATAATTGCAAATGTGCCTCAAGTTCCTTTCGGCTGGCACGCACATATTTCTTTGGTCTACCTATACACTAAGAAAACTGATCTTAAGAAGGTCATAAGTTTGTCTAATGAAATTTCGACATAAGAAAAAGTTTTGATTTCCATAAGAAATTCTTATGATATCATTTTATAAGACATCTTATGAAATACTTTTGCGCAATATAAAACAAAATCGCAACCTGAAATCGAACCAGGGAAGTCGAGATCGGAGAACGCGTGCTTTACTCATGCGCCCATCGACGCTTCGAAAATTGGGAGGATTGGAGTGCAATAATAAGTTTGGATTTTCGGGATCAAAGTTCCATTATGATTTTCATAGGAGCCTTCTTATGAGATTTTTCATAAGACCGCTCTAATGAATTTCTTAAGAAATTTTTGCCTCAGTGTAAGATTCAGATTGAGGGAAATACGGAGTCATTTTATCTTGATCTTTAAAATTGCTAAAATTGTCGCTGTATCTGTTTTAATGATTTTTGTTTTGTAGAAAACAAAGTTCCCTCGCAAACGGGCGGCGTTCAGAATGGTGGTGCTACAAAGAAGTAGCCACTTAGCCATTAGTGAAAAGTGATAGCTCGGGTACGTTGGACCGCGCGTCGTCGTGTGTGTGAGTTTTTTTTTATTTTTTTTTTGTATCTGGTGAGTTTGTTCCTTGTTGCTTCTTTGTTATTTTCTTTCTGTATGTGGACTCTATTTTCATTATTTTATTTTTTCATTATGTGTGTATGTATATTTTAAACATTTTGATCAAATTTGTATATTTCGTCACAATGAGTGTCGACTTCTTTTTTTTTGACAATGTCGAAAGTTACATCTTGAAAATTATATCTTCCACTTTGTCTATCATGTATCTGTTTGTGTATGTTTCTCATACTCATCTTTCGTGTATTTACACTACAAGCATTGCAAAGTTCAAGTATCGGCGCAAATTCTCGCTAATCACATTTTTTAAAAACAAAAATCCTATATTATTGTACAGTCCGCTACTGAAAGATACTGGCCACTGTATTCTGTTTTTCAATATGTTTCAGTAGTATTTTCCCTAATAAGTCCGTTTCGTCACAATTGATGTCGGCATAAAATTTTGTCTCAATATTTCGTGTCCATAGTATCAAAAGCAAGTAACATTTTATACTGGTTTACCAGTCCTCTTAATTGCGAGGTGACGCAAGATAAGACTTTCTCTAAATTCCTATTAAGAACTTTCAAGGTTTCACCATTCCTCCAAACTGTGAGGTGGCACAATTCTGTGAATATATGTTTTGTGTATGCTCATGGTTACATAGATTGCAACGCTTACCAAAGTGGATCCTGATTTATGTAACTACCAATCCCTCCCAACCAATAAAAACTCTTTCCCGTGACAACTGTGGAGGGCACAGTAGTATATATAACCTCTAGTGTCTAGTAGCAACGGTTGTCCAACTAACATTCTTTCCCTTTCCCGGTTGACCGTAAGGACGTGGCCGGCGCCGTTATTGACCTATTAAAATTCGAGTTCTCGGAACGTGTACATTGAAGAAGGTGTGCTAATCCCAGCCCCATCTATTGGTTCTCCGTGTAATTCCGCTAGCTCTAGTCAATCACGAAGTAGCAACTACGAAGTGTACGGTCACCAATGCTCATGCCCATGCTCATGTAGAAAAGCAAGGCTGCGTTATATCTCAGTTTAAACCATAATTATCTTTTCCAAAACTTGATTATATCCCTATTGAGGCAAATTTTAACCAAAGTTGGCTTTATATAATGTATTTAAGCCTTTTTCATAGATTCAAGCACATTTTGACTAAACTTGCAAATTTATCGCCATATCAACACTGAAATATCAGTGTAAATTTTGACGTAGGACTACGTCTCTCTTTTCTATACCGGGTGTCATTCTAAATTTTCAGAAATCGTCCGCGTTACGTTTAAAGTGGAGATTTTGAGCTTTAATAACTCAGCCATTTCTTGTTGAATTTTTCAAAATTTTGGCACCAATCGATTGCAAATCTTTACACCAATTATGTCCAATAATCATATTTGCTGTTTTTCAATAACAAACTATTGAAAAATTGGGAAAATTGAACCCATGTTTATTCCAGCCAATCATGATCAAGCACATTTTGGATGCTCCCGTCGAATAAAAAGCTACTGCTTCTTCGCATCTTCCTTTTTTTTGAGGGACGAATGACCTTCGGGTTAAAGTCCCTCGAACCCAACAAAAGAAGAAGAAGCATCTTCCTTCATTTGCCTTCATCGTCTCGAGGTGAACGCATCGAACGAGAGCTGCCCACTTTCTTCGTTTGCGTTTTCCCTCATTCTTCTTTGGTGGCCGTGTCGGCTCGGTGTCGGTGGTTGTCGGCACCGCGGTGCTGTTGCACATTCACCTTCTAACCCTCTACCGCGGCAGACCAAGGAAGTGTTTCAAAAATCGGATTGATCGACGGTGGTTGCAGAGGCACCAGCAAAATACACAGCTTTCACGGAATGATTGACAGTAGCGCATTGTTAACCCGACGTTTCCACTAGACAGAAATGTCTTGCCATTTTGCTGGACAGATGTGTCATGACAGAAATGTTTTCTCGCTGTTTGCATGGAAAGCAGTGGTGTTCATCATTTCTGTTACGTTTTCTCTTTCTGGCATCAAAATGGCAAGACATTTCTGTCTAGTGGAGACGTTGGGTAATAGCATCAGAAATCGCATCCAGGGCAGCAAACGGCGGGTCAATTTTCGACGGCGTTCAGCATTCAACACGGAGAAATCCAGTACGCATTGCGTGGCATGATGAATTCGTGTCATTTTCTTCAAAAATCGTCCAATATTCAAACGGTTCTTTTCAGGACCATCGAAAATTATTCCTCAAGAGTTGTGAATCAGAAAATTATCTCATTCCATCGAACAGGAAAAGTGGGGTGTAACCGAAAAGTGAAAGATTGAATGCTTGATGGCCACGCAATAATGATGATGCCGGCCTCCAATGGTTCCATCCGGAATTTAGCAACGCTTTATCCTATCCGGACCATTTTTCGTGAAACATTGTTTAATTATAGCATTTTCAAGTTAAAATGATCTAAATCTTTCAACATTTTGGTTACTTTATTCGTTACATGAAACTTTTCTCATTTCTCGGTTGAAAACCCGTTTCAAATTCAAACGTCTGGTGCATGTGGGGCGGGGCATGCAAACGAAATAAACTGGAAGCCAGCCAAATGGGAGGAGCTTCAACTGCTAATCTAGGGTTATAAAAGCTGTGCCCTCTGTTTTCTTTCGTCATTTACGTTGGATCAGTCAAGGAGGTTGGCGTCACCTCCAGCCCGGCAGCAACACACACCAACCCAGCGACGACTCTGCTCGGCCAGGAATCTCATTCACGGCAGCAAGCTGCCGATTAGTTTTCGGAGGCTTCCAGAATTCAACGCGGAGTAAACCAACATGACATGGCGAATTCATCAAAATCGTCCATAATACAAACGGTTATTTTCAGGACCACAGAAAACCTTTCCTACAGAGTTATGAATTGAACCTCTATCGATCGAGAAAAGCTTAGTGCAATCAAAAGTGAAAGACAGCTCCGCTTCTCAGCAAAAGTGCTTTCCAAATAAGACCATTTAGAGTGAAACATTGTTCAATGAAAATTGGCTCATTTCTGGGTTGATTAATCGTTTGAAGCGTCTGGGTGCATGCGGGCGGGGCATGCAAACAAAATAAACTGGAAAGCCAGCCAAATGGGAGGAGCTTCACCTGCTAATCTAGGGGTATAAAGGCTTTGTCCTCGGTTTTCTTTCGTTATTTTCGTTAGATCAGTCAAGGAGGCTGGTGGCGCCTCCAGCACACACCAACCCAGTGACGACTCGGCTCGGCTGGAAATCTCATCCAAACGAGAAGGCGGCGGGCCAGTTTACGACGGCTTCCGGCATTCAGCATGGAGAAAACCAACACGCATTGCGTGGCATGGTGAATTCATCAAAATCGTCCATAATACAAACGATCCTTTCCAGGACCACCGAAAATCTTTCCTACAGAGTTATGAATTGAACCTCCATCGATCGAGAAAAGCATAGTGCTATCAAAAGTGAAAGACAGCTCCGCTTCTCAGCAGAAGTGATGGTCGGCTCATTAATTTATCATTGTGAAAACCTAAACGTATTGCGTGGCATGATATTTTCTGTGTAATATCGTATATTATTCAAACAGTCCTTTTCAGGACCATCGAAAATTATTCCTCAAGAGTTGTGAATCGAATAATTATTTCATTCCATCGATCCAGGAAAGTGTGGTGCAACCAAAAAGTGAAAGAATAAATGCTTGATGGCTCCGCATCAATGAGGATGCCGGCCACTTATAGTTCAATCCGGAATTTATCAACGCATTATCCTATCCGGACAATTTTTCATGAAACATTGTTTATCTCTAAAAATATTCAAATATAAATGCTCTAAATCATCCAATATTTCGGGGACTTCATTCGGTTAATGAAAAATTTTACATACGAGAAATTTTCGCAGTTGATTAATCGATTCAAACCGACTGGAGCATGCGGAGCGAGTCATGCTAACGAAATAAACTGGAAAGCCCGCCAAATGGAAGGAGCTTAAACTGCTTATCTACACGGTCAGAAAATTCACACAAAACTGAGCTAAACTGGAACAGCTCAAAAAATGAGTAAATTGCATTTCCAGCGATAGCGCTGGCCCAAGTGCGTAAATCTCATCAGTTTATGTCGTATAATATTCTTGCTGATGTGAAGAATATTATACAGCTTAAATTGGTTGGATTTTTGTACTTGGGCCAGCGCTATCGATGGAAATGCAATTTACTCATTTTTGAGCTGTTCCAGTTTAGCTCAGTTTTGTGTGACTTTTTCTTAGCGTGTAGGGGTATAAAAGCTGTGCCCATTATTTTCTTCCGTCATTTTCCTTGAATCAGTCAAGAAGGGTTGACGTCACTGGCACTGGCACGCCTATCGTGCTGACAGCACCAGGAATCTCATCCTCGGCAGCAAGCGGCGGGTCAGTTTCTGGTGGCATCCTGCATTTATCGCGAAGAAAATCAACACGCATTTGTGGCATGGTGGATTCCTGCCATTTCCTTCCTAAAATCGCCAATTAATCAAACGGTCCTTTTCAGGATCACCGAAAATTAACCTCAAGAGTTGTAAATCAGATAATCAATTCCGTCAATCGAGAAAAGTGGGGTGCAACCAAAAGTCAAAGATTGAATGCTTGGTCGCTTAGCAACAATGATGAACACACAGAGGTCGGTTCACTCAACAATGAGCTAGATCTACTCAAATTTGTATTCATCCCAAGGCACACCTAAAGTGAGCAAGTGGGGCCTTACTCATTTTTGAGCAAGTGCTTCAAAGCCAAAGCAGCATGAGTAAGCTTCACACATTGAAGCGTTTCGTCACCATTCCGGAAGAATGAGTAACCGTTACACATAAATGCGTATGCTTCGCTTGCTCTGAAAATGTGTGATAGTTACTCATTCGACCAAAACAATTATTTTTTTAAGGTTTTTGAATTAAAATCAGTAGTTTCATTTAATTAATAATTAATTTATTACTATTATCAAAATTCGAGTAAAAAAATATAAATTCCTTGGACGAATATGTCGTCAAATTCGTGGCGGTTCCGCATCCGGTAATATCGTGTTCCAGCGAAGCAGTTTATCAAAAGTCTTTGGTTTATCGCCTAAATTAAATAAAAATATAATTGAACAACTTATTTAAATTGATTTTTAATTTTCACACATTCTCCCGGATTCGCAACGATGCTCCACAGTGAGTAACTGTTACTCATGCGAGTGCGGAGCAGTTTAAGCGTGAAGCCAGTCTCTTACGGTTCCACACTGAATTTAGCAACGCATTATCCTATCAGGACCATTTTTCGTAAAATATTAGGGGCTAGGATAGGATGTGACAACAGAAATTCGCCTGCCTTGATATTTTTTCGTTCGATTTCGTCGACAACGGAAATCCAGTGCTGCCACTTTTCTTTATTCCAAATCTTTCAAACGATTTAAACTTAATGATTGAAATTTGGATGCATATTTCGCACCGTAAATTATTAATTGCATCTGGAATAGCATAAATAGCAAGCAAAATTGATTTCTAATGAAAGGTTCTCTCATTTATAGTGAAATATATCAAAATTTCAATTGATTTTGCACCAAATCAAAAGTATTTATCAATTTTCAGACGTAGGAGCCACTTTAGGATATTTCACATTTGAATGCTGACATTTTTAAGTCGATAAAACTTAAATAGAAAAATATAATGATTTTGAATATAGGTATCACATGCTAAGCCAACAAACTAGCAACACGGCCAAACCAATAACAAAGCGATCTGATCGCAGCAAACGGGTATCAATTTCAACCAATCAGCGACTGGTCTCCGTTTGACAGCAAAATGGTCTCAAATCGGCTGACTACGTGACGCATCCTATCCTAGATTAGGGGTACTCACTAAACCGATTAAATTGCTGCGTAAGCCATGATTTTCTGCTTATTTGAAATGTTTCATGATTTTGCGAATGAAATAATCAAAGAATGCCTTGGTGGTCGCGACGTTTAATCAGTTTAATCAGTTTACGCTGTTAAGTGAATCCCCCTATTGTTTATTTCTAACATTTTTCGAATTGAAATAATCTTAATCTTCCACTGTTTTGGTTACTTTATTCGTTCAATGAAAACTTTCTCATAAATCGTTTGAAATGCCCGGAGCATACGGTACGGGTCATGCAAACGGAATAAACTGAAAGCCAGCCGAATGGGAGGAGCTTCATCGATTCTCGGCTGATAGCACCAGGAATCTCATCCTCAGATCACGGCAGCAAGTGGCGGGCCAGTTTTCGAGCTTTGAGCACGGAGATCAAAATCATCCATTATTTAAATGGTCCTTTTCAGGACCACCAAAATATCATTCCATCAAACAAGTGTAATGAATTGAATTGAATTATATTTCTCCAACAATCGATAAAAGTTTAGTGCAATCAAAAAGTGAAAGATTGAGAGCTACATTGCCCAGCAAAAGTAAAGTAAGATATAATTATTCTCATCCACGGCAGCAAGTGGCGGGCCAATTTTTGATGACAGAGCAGAGAAAACCAACACGCATAGCGTGGCATGATGAATTCATGCAATGTTCTTTCTAAAATCGTCCATTACCTAAACTGTATTTTTCAGGACCACTGAAAATGATTCCTAAAGATTTGTGAATCGGATAATTTAATTCCATCGATCTGGAAAAGTGAAAAGCAACCGAAAAGTGAAACATTAGCCTTGGTTTTGACATTGCAAGAACAAAATTCATTGTATAGGCCTTTTCATGTGATGGGTCCGTTATGTATTTATTTACAAAGGTCGGACAACAGCTGCTAACACCGACCTGTCATCTCCATAAAAGAACTGTCAATTGATTTAAGACGTCGAATAAATGGGCCTACTCTGATATATAAAAGTCGGAACCTCATTCCAGCCTTTGTCCTACGTCAAAATTGCGGTTATGTCTCATACATTACCCACCCCTAGTTTTTTGTCTATTAATTTAGTTACTATAATTTACTATAGTGAGATGTTAACTCAAAAGACAAAGTTTTAGACTTCTGTAGCAAGAGCAACTTTTCGAAAATTATTCTAGCGTGCCGGAGCTATAAAATATTAGATATATCTAAGGCTTATCAAAAAAAGTAGAAAAAGACATTATTCAAAACCATATGCTGCATTTGATAAGTGTGATATGACCTTCCAATAAATACATTTACTTTGAAAATCTGAATTACAGATGTGAAAATAATTCAAGTTATATGGTGTATCCGAACTTATTGAACACCGTGTATTGCAAGTTTGCAGAAATATTTTAAATTATTGTTAAAGTTTTCAGAATTGCGTTTTGATGGAGGTATGTCTTATGATGCATTTTAGAAAAATGGGTCACATTTGATCCTCTTTTGAAGATATGATTCATTCAAACGGAAAATAACTTTAAGTTATCTTGTATTTTTGAAGAATATAGTGTAACTCTCGCTAAGGCCGGCCCACTATTTACAACTTGTCTTCAAAAATGTTTAAGGTGGCAATTTTCTAAAAGTCCTCGCTAAAAAAGTAAGAAAAATGCATTTGGTTAGGTACTCAAATTGATGGACGCCCCGTTAGTTAGAGCCACAACAATTTTTGCAGACCCCTCGATTTTGGTCAAATGGTGGCTCATTTAAACCGTTATAACTCGAAAGTTTTCTCCATACATTTTCATGTGCACCGGCAACGACATGCAACATCACCCGAGTTTACGCCTGCATGTAAATATACACAAAGGCACCTGCCGCAAAATTTGGGCAAATCGGAGGTTCGTTTCCGTTTTTGACTGTTCCTCAATGATGCGGGCATTGTTTTCATAACTTTTTTAGTGTTTTGAAAAGCTTAAACCTTCAGCTTTCCATCAGTGGGTTAAGATTTTAAATTCGTGTTCGTAAACACTGCGAAATAACGCTTCATTAATGTAAACGGCCGGCACCGGGCCCAGTGCGCAAATGTGGCATGGTTTACAAAACGGCAGATACCTTTTGAAAGAAGAAAAAGACATCTCTAATTTTTTGATATGTAATGTATAAATGTACCAGCTTTCAATTGATGCAAACATTTTCAAAATTGGTGGTTGCCATCTCAATAGAAACTGTACCCATCCAAATACTGACAGTCAACCACGGTCACCCTGTATATGCAGATTACATCTCATTGGTCGTATTACGTTACTCTTACACGAGGACACATCCTGCTTCCTGAGAGTATTGTGTCTCAAACGGTATAAGATTATTTGATTTGGAATGTAGGCGTCATGCATGCATGCTAGACGGACAATATTGGGTATAATGTTTCTTGTAAAGTTTGCGGCTTGTATCCCAAGTGCAAAATAATAGTAGCGTCAGTCAGAGAATAGTACAGAACAGTGCATACATACATGGCACACATGAGATTCAGGAAAGTTAAGCTCAATGCTAAACATTGGCGTATGAACGTCCACAAGTTTGCAATGGGTTTTTGATTGAAATGCAAATAGCCACAATAAATGTTAGACATTGGAACACTTTGTCTAGATGGTAGACGTTCGGTCGGTGCTAAAGCTTTAACTGCAATACTTTTTAACTAAAAGTCTTCTAATTCAAATATTATATAACGCTAAGGTGGGAGGGAGGGGTTACACTTCGTACACAATTTCAAGATTTGTTACGTGTGGAGGGAGGGGGTCAAAAATTGTCAAATTGTAATATTTGAGTGAACTCTAAATGAAACGTCAGAATGTTGCAGTTATCAAACTTCTACTGTATGTTCTCTCGAAAAAAAAAACGGAGTTATCCTCTTTTTAATTTTTGCTTTTGCCAGTACAAACAAAATGCCATTTAAGGCAAAGAATGGATATATTCAAGATGGAAAAATCGACATATTTATACTGCTGTAAAATTTCAACCAGCTTTAAACCAGTTTTGTGATGGTTTGATGTCTCAAAGTTTTTTGACAAGGGTAATTTTACTACATTTAGTTACATTCTTTGGTATCCTTGTTAACTTTAAAAACTAACTGAAAAAAATATCATTAAGCTGAACATAGATAGCATCGTTGCCATTATTTGGAACGAAAGAATGTTTCTGCAAATAAACAATTTTCAGTTCAATTCTGAATCAACTGAGCATTTGTTCACAATACATTCTACCAGCAAATCATTGACTATTCAGCATTATTGTGTGTTTAGAGAAGAAAACGAGAAAACCCTTCGCAATTTGATCTCATTCACTTAATCCCAGTACAATTTGCATAACTGATTGTACGTTTGATCATCCGTAGACCATCAGTCGTCAGTCAGCTCCCCGTCCGGACGGGGGCGATAACAATATGAACAACAAATGGAACTCAAATCAAACGATTGCGTCTCCAGTTCAATAAAAGAGAAAACTTTTCCTTGTTAGACGAGATTAGCATTCCTGGTCGCTACTACCGTCGTCATCGTCGTCGTTATCGTCAGCAGTTATGCAATCGATGTCAGGATGAATTTTGTACAAGATTGCGGAATACAAGTCTTGAGTAGGTAGCTAGGTGCTTTTTTTCGGTCTGGATATTCTTTGGTTCCAAGTATGCATATAAAAACAATATGCCGAACAGCAGCACACAAATCAGTGCAGAGTCAGAAGCCCCAGTTCATAGATTCCGCTCTCAAGTTGTTCACTGTAGTACGGTATCTAGTCAGTGCAGTGGAACCTACTCGATTCGACAAACAGGAAGCTTCTACCTCACGTTCACGTTATGTCTTCGAGACGGAGTTGTTGGGGCAAAAAACCTGTGATACCTATTTCTTTCGTGTAAGAAAAAGCAGCAGGAAATGAAATCTGTTGATGCAGGGGATGCTCTCGAGACGGAAAACAATCAAAACGGTAGTGGATGCTGCACTCAGCTTCTTCACTGGAATAAAGTAGCCCAGATACTTCAAACTCATCAAAGACTGGCATTCCCCAATTTCTTCTGTGTGATGCTCGTGGTCGTGGCGCTTGGAGTGGTTTGCATTCTGGATTTTCTTTTATCATTATTCAAATTCGAGTGGGTTGCTGCAGAACTGGACTTCACGACCAGGGAGCCGAAATTCTGTAACTAGCTCTTGTGACTCTATTTGCATTTTGAATAGCATGAACATTATCATTCAGAAATTTTTCAATACTGAAAATGGAACCACTGCATGTTTACCCGCCGTAATAAAAGATGTGCAATTTTAGACGAATGCAACGCTTTTGTATGTGGAATGTATCTTAAACCTAAAAAAGCAACCAATCTTTTTCCAATGATTTTTGTGTGTGTTTAGTTTAAGGTTTTGTAGATAATTTGAAATGAACTCAGCAGATTGGAAACTGATATACCACTCAGTGCTGAAAAATTCATTTCGTCATATCTAAATTCAATCACCTATAACTCATTTTAGAAGCTCAACATGAGAATATGGTATATGAAAAACTTGCGCGGCCAGACCAGTTCTGCAAGAAAGTCACGGAAAAAACGCTATTTTTCTAATATTTAAGGTAAATGTTTTTTTTCATTCAATCAAAGCATAAATTGGTCAATTAACATCTAAATTGACGACTCATGCAAAATATTTCGTTTTACCAAATCGAATTTGATAGTTTTAAGCGATTCGGATTCAGCGGCCCAAAATCTGTCAGAGACACATAAGTTTGCTCTTGAGACAAAAAAAAATGTTGCGCTGTGATATCATTTGGCATTTTTCAAAGGTAGTCCGTGACATTTACCGTAATCCGGGGTCAAATTGATCACTTTAAAACAACTTTGCGGATATCATTAGTGACAATTTAAAAATTGCCAAAAGAATTTCTGTTAAATCAGTACCCAGTGGATCTCCATTAAACCATGTGACAGAATTTTGTTTAACAAGTTTAAACTTTTAGTTAAATTAATTCAAAAATCAAAAAATTGAGGATGCCACTTTGAGGCGAAATTGATCAGTATACAATTAAGCATCGGTTTAAAAGATAAAAATCGTTATCCACTTAATTTTGCTCTTTTAAACCCAAATAACGCGTCAAAACTCTTACAAATAGTGAATTGGACACTTAAAATGCAAAATTAATTAAAAAAATTATTATTCAAAAAATTAAAAATTGAATGTAAGATGACAAAGATATCAACAAATCACTTTTCCATGTTTTACGATAGTGACCCCAAACTTTTGGCCGATACGCCATTTTGAGGGATAACCCCAAACTTTTGGCCGATGACATCAAGAGTTAATTTACTCAATAACTTTTTATCTAGATTTTTTGGCTTAGTTCGGTAAAAAGCAGTTGAAAGCTAATAGAAAATATGTTATATTGCCGCTCTCATCTTAAAATTTGGTCGAAACAATTTCCAGCGACACTGCCGTAAGTTTATTTGCATTTTTTAGAAATTTTGGCAACTTTAGCTTAAGTTTACATATACACTTTTTTGAAAATTTTTCATTTGAGTCATGTTCAAAGTTACTTTGACTTATTATGTTTTGAATGAGACCGGGGGTTTTGAAATCGGACGCAAATTGACGGAGATATGGGCCTAAAAAATGACATGTTTTTGAGGGGGTGACCCCAAACTTTTCATCGGGAGTGTATATTTCATGAAAACACAGAAAATTACCTATAAATAAATAAAAACGTTCTATACCGTTCTATACCTTACAGAAATGGTCAAATTTAATTGTCTATGGAGCAATATATAATTTACTATGGATACACCGAGTTGATTTGATGCACGGAGAAATCAAACTACCTAATTTTTGGGTCGATTTTACTCAAAGCTGAGTATATTGAATAAACTAGTTACCCAAAATTAGGTTGTTTTCCCTCTTTTCCTCACCGATGTTGTCAAAAACAAACAGAGATGCATCTACCCAACGGGGGTCCTTGAGCCCAATAAGCCAATTTTGGGTAAATGCAGGTTTACTCAAATTTGGGTTGAATGAGGGGGGGTCTTGGGTTGAATTTACCTACTCTTAAGTAAATGTTTTTGCTGGAGGTGAAGGCAATTTACCTAGTGTGAGTTTAATCGATTTACTCAAATTTGGCTTATTGTGCCGAACTATGGGATTGTGTCAAAAGAACTCAATTTTGGGTAGTTTGGCGGCTCCGTCTGCAATCGCGCACTATTATTTACGTTTTCGCAGTCGTGAAAACTGGTGCGATAATCACTTAGTGGTGAGCTAAATGCGTTATATAAGAAAGCAAATAAATAATAGTCCTGTTCAACGACGTAGGTTGAACTTGCTCGAAGTTGCTGCATCCCGCTCTTACCCGTTTAATGACAAATGGATAAGAGCAAGATGCAGCAACTTGTATGACTACATCCAGAGATGGTATGGCTCCTCAGTGCAAAACATGAGAAGAGAAAACATACACACACATGACTTCCCACGAGAGCGAGAGTGAACTACGCAACTTTTTTCACACACAAACAAGCCACTCATTCTCTGGCATCCATCAGCGGTACACTCAAAATGAGTGCTCAAAAAATGTTAGAACAAACATGTTTTTTCAGTTTCCAGTTACAAAATGATAATAGCATGTAAATGATAAATGTTGCCGCACCCACTATGCGAAACGATCAGTCCGATTTGTCAGTGATCCAACTGACCGTTTCTTCGCGTACCGATTAATGGTCAACCAGGTGACCACTACAATGACACCAACGGAGCTCGTATTGCTCATGGATGCGAACAATAGTCTGGTATCTTCGAGTATCAACTGAACAATCTAAACGTGAATTATTAGTCGTATTTATTTGACGGAGAAATTATTATAATCAGGTATACTGTCCAGACATTATTATTATAAATTGAATTGGAATTATCAGGATGAGTGTAACATGTGAATTAGCATTACATATTGTGAGCTAAAATAGCTATTTCAATGTTTAGACAGCATATCATTCGGCCCACTACTAGACAGTGCTCATCATTAGGAACTAGGGGTGTCCAGTAGGTAATGTAGCTCAAAATAATCTTTGCCCTGAATTAAAATGATTTTCCGTTTATATAGTTGAGCTAAACGGTTGTGGTTAAAGTTACGAAGCCTAGGAAATCTGTTAGAATACCTAAAAACACAGAAATGTAAGTATGATACAATTTCGGACAGCCTATCAAAACTTAACTCGTAATACATTTGCAGCTTTAAGGTTGCACAGTAAGGCAGCTATACGGACTGTGTTTTCCTCCCACGCTTCCCCCCAATAATAATGTTTAGTCATTAATGTTCAAAATTTCATTTAATTTAGTACAATTAACAATAAGATATAGTAGTTAAGTGAATAGCAGTAAAATTAGAAGTCTTATACTAGAAATGCTCTAACTATGTCAAGAGGTAACCAATCAAGCCTAAATTTGTACCACTTATAGCTAACTAATTGAGAACTACTAGTATTCACTAACATTGAAAATTTGAGGATTTTTGGTTCACTTTATAAAAAGTTACAACTCATTGAAATTTTTTAAGTTTATATTTAAAATTTGCATGCTTTCAAAAATTTGCAACTAGCGCCGCCTAGCTGCAGAAACTTCAATCAAGCGGTAATTATTCTGAAAGCCCTTGATCTACCACCAAACAATATTTCCGAGGACACCATCTTTCTAAAAAATCAGGATGTTGAAATATGTGAATTTTAAAATTTGTTTGCCATCTAGCGCCGCCAAGCGGTGAAATCACGAATCCTACGGCCCATAATCTGAAAGGCTTTGACCAGCTGAACAACTTTGCCAAAGAAACCAACTCTCTAAGTAATTAGGATCCTGAGATATATGAGATTGAAATTTTGTTTATGTCACATCTGTTCGTCTGTGATTTATGTGATATCTTAGACAAGCAGATGCAACACTGACAAAATTTCCATCCCATATATCTCAGGATCCTAATTACTTAGAGAGTTGGTTTCTTCGGCCAAGTTGTTCAGCTGGTCAAGGGCTTTCAGATTATGGGCCGTAGGATTCGTGATTTCCCCGCTAAGCGGCGCTAGATGGCAAACAAATTTTAAATTTCACATATCTTAGCATCCTTATTTCATAGAAAGATGGTGTCTTTGGGCAATATTGATTAAGGGCTTTAAGAATAATTACCATTTGGTTCGAGTTTCTGCAGCTACAGGGGATAGACAAAATGATCGGAACAGGTAAAATTTTCACTTTTCAAAAAATGTTCAACTAGCTGTAACTTTTCGAAAAGTGTATCGAATATTCTCAAATTTTTACTGGAAGTTCATCAACTATTTGTGTATCAGTGGTTCAAATTTGGGAAAGACTGGGCCATTTTCCACGAAGTAATAAGGTTCTTGGAAAAGGTAAAATTTTCCGATAGCCAACTTTGAGCTATTATATCTCCGGATTTAATAAACCGATTGCGATGATATTTTGACCATTCATGACTTATATTATAAACTCTGAAAAACATATGACTTAACATGAAATTTCAAACAAGAGCAAAAGTTATAGCGATTTTATTTTTCTCACGATTTTTTAGCAAATTGGTCTATTTTTAATATGCATTCCATTACTTTTTCAATTTGTTGGCGGCTATTTTGTAACTTTCCTTCAAACCACATTTATATATAAGTCAATTAGAGGGAAATTAAATGAACTATAATTTGCATCTTGAATTTTGGAACGATGTTGAAGTTTTGGATGATTTGGTGATTTATTAGAAAAATAATCTAATCGTTATAATTTTCTTCCGTGTTAAGAATTTTAAGTTAAGTCAACTGTTTTTCATAGATCATTGTATAAGTAATAAATGGTCAAAATTTCATTGTATTTGGTTCATTGAATTCGGAGATATAACAGCTCAAAGTTGGCTATCGGATAGTTTTACCTTTTCCAAGAATATTTATAACTTCGTGGAAAATTGCCCGATCTTTCCCAAATTTGGACCATTGATACACAATTAGTTGATGAACTTACAATAAAAATTTGAGAATATTTGATGCACTTTTCGAAAAGTTACAGCTAGTTAAACATTGTGTGATAAGTGAAATTTTTGCCTGTCCCGATCATTTTGTCTATCCCCTGTAGGTGGCGCTAGTTGCAAATTTTTGAAAGCATATACATTCAAAAAGTAAACTAAACATTTTCACAAGCTGTAACTTTTCATTAAGTGCACCGAAAATTCTCAAATTTCGACCACTATTTCCTCAACTAGATTGCTACAAGAGGCAAAAATTTGGCCTTGATTGGTTCACTTTTCACGTAGATGGAGCATTTCTAGTAAAATACTTTATACTTCCCTGCCGTTCATTAAACTACTATCTTAGGGCTAAGTGAACTAAATTAAATAAAATTTTGTACATGTGTAACTAATATAATGGTCTTTGATTACTATTGGACTTGACCAAAATAATTCCAAAGGACAATTAGTTACAGCTTCTTGAACTTATTTTTAAACATTTCAATCATTTACAAGCTTCTACTAATTTGTAATTAGTGCTTCATAGTTACGAAACGAACAAACTAGAAGCCCGTGACTTACCACACAACTTTTCCGAAGAAACCACAAAATAAAACAAAATTCAAACTATACATCAACTGTAAGTCCTTGACCATGACCAGCTTAAGAATCTTACCAAGCACACCAACACTGTAATTAATCAGGACCCTCAGATATATGTGATGGTTATTTTATCAGTGTTACGTCTGCTTGTCTTTGATATCACAGGATTTGATACCCCTTAGCGGGTTTTGGTTCCACTGGCATGCTTCTGGTTCAACAAATGCTCAAACAACACTGATCCCTTTGACCACTCTGCGTGTGCATTGAGTTCTGTTTTTTCTGCGTGCGCGCAGAAATTGCGCACTGGGGTTATGACTTGCGAGCTTTTACTGCTCTCACGCAGCACTCTAGTCACCCGCACAAAACTCTGCGTGAGAGTAATTACAGTCGAGTCTCCTATTAGACACTGCCACCCACGTTACGCCCACTCCAATTTCTCAGCTGTCTTGCATCCAATCCAGCTGATTTTATGACTGCAGTTAGTGGTTACTATAGGCTTACCACATACACAAAATGAATTAAATTGATTAGAAGACAGCCAGGAAAACGCGGTGGGCGTAAAGTGGGTGGCAGTTGTTTAATAGGAGACCCGACTGTATGTACATTTTATTGTGCGTTTTTTCTCTTTCTTTTTTGTAAGGTAAATGAAACTGCGTAGTTCAGTGAAAGATCAGTGTAAATGGGCGCAGTTTCTGCGTGCCATGCCATCCCTGCTGAAAAGGAGAAACACTAGGCCGTCCCTAGTTTTGCAAATGTTGGAAATGTTAGAAGTTCAATGGGTCATTCCATACCAAGTGTACACACCGCGTGTTATCGACCATCACGGATTTTGACCAAATTTTGTTGGAATGTTTGTTTAAATGGAGGAAGAAAAAATCCAAATTTTGGTGCCGATCGGATCACCCCTCGGCCCATGGCAGCACCCCTCGTCTTTGCCAATACATGAAAAATCCAAGTTTTTCCTTCCTTTTCTTAATTTATAGCTTTGAAACTATAACATATACACATTTGTGACCTTCGGCTTTTTTGAAGAAAATTGTTGGAGGAATCCAGGAAAAATATTATTTTTTCGATACAGTGTTGCTAAACATGTTATTTTTTAATTTTAAAATTTAAAATCGATTTTTCGTCAAATGAGTATATTTTAATTTCAAAAATTTTAACTCCATCGTGTTTATCATACATTTTCCAATCGAAAAAGCTTAACTCCCCGAGGTCTTTTTGGCCGTTCCAGAGATACAGCGTTTTTAAGCTTGAAAACCGTTTTTCTCTAATATATAAAATAAGTCCAATTTACAAGTTTCGCTAAGAAAACATTATTCGATGCAATTTAAAGGTGATTTGGGCTGATTTTGACCAAGGAGAATAGAAAACTATGTAAAAATAATAATACGAGAGTAGACCTGTGCGCCGACTATATTTTGCTCGGCGGCGGCGTGAGAGCCATTTTTGGCCGGCGGCGGCGGCGTCATCGGCGTCACGCCGGTAGCAGCTTTCGGCGGCGGCGGCGGCGGCGTGAATCGGCGTGACCAAAATTTGACCATATTTTCAAATTCAATTTTCGAATAAAATACTGATTTTGCTATAGTTCTTTGTTTTTTTTCTTCTCAGAACCTTTAGAAGCTATCAAACTTGATAATAAGGTCAAACTATTTTCACTAAGGTATCTCCGAATAATTTCAGGGAGGAATCTCATAAGGAATCCTAGGAGGAACCTGAATGAAACTCCTGAAGGAATCCATCCTTCCTTTTAGAGATCCCTGCAGAAAATTTTGAAGAAATCCCTGATTGAAGCTTTCGAGGAATTTCAGAAGGAAATCCAGAACGAATCTTCGAAAGCAATTCCAGGAGGATTCCTTAAAGTAATTCAAGCAGGAATCCTAAGGGAATTACTGCAGAACTAACCAAAGGAATTCCAGGAGAAATCCCCGACGGAATCCCAGCGGGAATTTCTAAAGAAATTCGAGAAGGAATCCCCATAGGATTTCTGACAGGAAACAACGAAAAATATCGAGAAGGAATCTCTGAAAGAACTCTAGGAGAAATCCATGAGAGAATACTAGTAGGAATTTCCGAAAGAATTCCATGAGGATTCCTTGAAAGAATTCCAGGAGAAATCCCATAAGGTATTCAAGCAGGAAACTCCGAGGAAATTCTAGAAAGAATCCCCGGAGGAATTCTAAGAGGAATCCCCGAAATTACTCTAGAAGGATCCCCCGAAGGAATTCCAAGATAAATTTCCGGAGTAATTCTAGGAATCACCGAAGGAATTCCAAGAAGAAACCCTGCAATTCTATGAGGTCTCCCGAAGGAATTCCAAGAGGAATCTCCAAAGAAATATGAAGAAAAATCACCAAAGGAATTTCATGAGGAAATCCCAAAGGAATTCCAGGAGTAATCCCCGACAAAATGTCAGGAGGAATCCCCGAATGAATTTTAAAAGAAATCCTCGAAGGAAGTCTAGAAAAAAATCCAGAGGGCACCTCTGAAGGAATTCCGGGAGGAATCTCTGAAGAAATTCAAAAAGGAACCCTCGAAGGAAAGTATCGAAGGAAAGTATCTTCGAATACCAGGAAAATTTTCCGAAGAAATTCTAGGAGAAATCATCGAAGAAATTAAAGAAAGAATTCCAGGAGGAAGCCTGGAGTAATTCCATGATGAATTTTTGAAAGAATTTCAGGAAGAATCTTCGAAGGAAATCTAAGAGGAATCACCAAAGAAATTTCAGAAGGTATCCACGACGGAATATCAAGAGGAATCCCCGAAAAAATCCCAGGAGGATTTCATGAAGGAAGTCCAGGAGGAATCCCCGAAGAAATTCCAGATTTCTTTTACGGAATTCGTGGAAATCCTCAATGTATTTCTAGGAGGAACCATTGAAAAGTATCCAGAAGGAATCCTCGTAGGGATTCCATGAGAAACCCCTGAAATAATTCTTGGAAGAGTTTCCGCAGGAATTCCAAGAGGAAAACCCGAAAGAACTCCAGGAAAAATCTCCGAAGAAATTCGAAGAGATATTCTCGTAGAAATTTCAGAAGGAATCCCGATGGAGTATCAGAAGGAATCCCCGAAGAAATTTCAAGAGGAATCCTCGAAGGAAGTTCAAGAGGGATGCCCGAAAGAATTCCAGGAGAAATCTCCGAAGGAATTTAAGGAGGAATCTTCGAATAAATTCCAGAAGGAATTTCTAAATAAATTCCCGAGGAGCAGGAGAAATCCCTGCACGAAGTTCAGCAGGAATACTCGACGGAATTCCCGAAGGAATTCCAGAGATATTCCCGAAGAAATATCAGGAGAAATCCTTCCAGGAATCCCAGGGGGAACCCCTGAAAGAATTCTGGGAGGAATCTCCGAAGAGGAATCCTCACAAGAAGTCCAGGAAAAATCTCCGAAGGAATTCCAGGAGAAATTCCTGAAGGAACTTGAAGAGAAATTCCCGAACGAATTCCAGGAAAAATCCCCGGAGCAACTCTAGGCGAAATCACTCAAGCAATTCCAGAAGGAAACCCCAAAGGATTTTCAGAAAGACCCCTGAAGGAATTCCATGAAGCAAATAGAGGAGGAATCTCCGAAGGAATTCTAAGAGAAATCATCAAATAAATTCCAGGAGGAAACCCTGAAGAAATTTCAGGAGAAATCCACGTTAGAATATCAGGAGAAAGCCTCGAAACAATTTCAGAATGAAACCATGAAGGATGTTCAGGAGGAATACTCGAAGGAATTCCAGTAGACATTCCAGAATGAATGAATCCCCGAAGGAAGAGAAATCACCAAAGAAATTCGACGGAATATTAGAAGGAATCCCGAAAGAATTTCAGGAGGAATCCTCGAACGAAATCTAAGAGGAAACCTCGAAAGAAAATCTAGGAAAAATCTCCGGAGGAATTCCAAGAGCGATCCCTGAAAGAATTCCAGGAAAAGCCAGGAAGAATTCTCGAAGGAAGTCCAGAGGAACCCTTGAAGGAAGTCTAGGATGAATTACCGAAGAAATTACAGAAGAAATCCGTGCAGGGATTCCAGGGGACTGCTTGAAGGAATACCGGTAGGAATATCCAAAGGATTTCCAGGCGGAGTCCTCAGCGAATCTTTTCGGGTAGGGGGAAGGATTTGCAGGTGGTATCTAAAGAACTTCTGTAAGAAATCCTTGAGGAATTCTTGTAGACAATCCATGAAAGATCCCTCGAGAATATCCTGGAGATATGCGTGATTATAATCCTAAGAGAATTATTATTGTATGAATTCCTACAAGATTCCCTGAAGGAGCTTCTGTAAGAATTCCTGAATGAGCTTCTAGAGAAATCTCTGCCCAAGTAACAATTTCAATTCCTTTTAGATTTGAGTATTTTTATGGAAGCTTTATCACAGCATGACCAATTCATGGAACATTTGTAATTGTTTTTATCAAGAGAAAACAATCTTCGTTCATTTGCGGTTTTCAAGTTGTCCTCAAGTTAGTTTTGAAACTCGCGCATAAAACAACTGGATTCACAAGAGCATTTAATCTCATAATAAGTTTTAAGACGTATTTGAAGTAATTTTTAACACATAGCATCACCATATTTTATTAAAAGTTTATGCTTCGTTTATTCAAGTGCATTTCATCTGACTAATCCTCCTTTAAAAACATTTTGAAACCTTCTATTCTTGAGCTAGAGCCATTACTCTGGAACAAGAATTATGCGAAATAATAAGACAACGTACTATTTTATCAACCCAAATAATGAATGCAACAAATTGGTTGAAAAATCACGTTCTCATGCAAACATAAACACTTAAACATTTTTGTTCACTGATAATTTAGCTATTCTGGTTCTTAAAAGTAACTATATCAACGAAATAATGATTTTACAGCCAATCAAAAACGCGAGTAGCTGGCTGCTGTCGTCCTGCCTTCAACCAGTTATTCACACAGGCCACAACTATACGAATCGAAAATTAAACGGATACTTACTGTGACTCTTCTCATGCTCATGCTAAATAGTGTTATTTTAGTAAGTTGCACTTAATTATTTAACGCAAAAACACACAAAACTATGATATAATTACAGGATGTACGTGAAATGTACAGAAACAACTTTCTAGCTCCAAAAAGATAAACAAACAATTGTCAAGGACTGTTACTCTTGAATAAAACGAATAAGTTTCATTTAAGACGAACAAATCTGCCTTTAGATCATCACTAGTAAAAACAATCTTCAATAAATGCTGTAGATTTCATGCAAGGCAACTTGGTTCCATAATTTTTTTGAGGTGGTTTGGATTAATGGTAATAACAATTGATGGCGGCTGCATGAGTTTTGTTCGCTTGGAACGGCAGCCATGTTTAGAAAGAATTGAAAAAGTGGCGTAGCCTTTTGTTTTTATAGGAAATTCATGTCTTCGTATATTAATGATTGATATTATTTTTGAGGCGCTTTGTTATTTTTGTATGTTTTGGGTGGCATATCAACGAAAAAGTGGATATGGCACGGAATTTTGTGATTCCCTGTCATCAATGATCTGTCAGGCAATTTAAATATTTTAGCCATTTCAATTTGATGAAAATTAATTCGTAGTTCAATTAACATTTAGGTAAAAGATTTCATTTATTATGCACTTTTAGCAACTTGGGGAAGACAGCTTAAAGATCAACATGCCTCAAGCTTTTCTTGATAAAGTTTTATGAAGTTCTTATAACACAAGTTTACAAAATAAAACTAAAGTCGTGAACTTCTGTCAACGACCAAAATTTTTAAAACACAATTTAGTGCTGATTTCGAAACCGACCTTCAAAAAATTTTAAGTAGAACAGTTTTTGAGTTTTAGCTTAATATCGAGTTTTGCAACTTTTCAAAATATGCAATTTACTAAAATTCAAATATACTGCGTTTTGTTCAACCAATTTTTAATCTTTTTCCATAAATAAAAAGCTGAATACAATACCATTCGATCATCTGAATACAGGTTTTGCATCAGATTGATGAAACTCAAGATATTGGCGAGTTTTAGGGACGATCTTCTCAAATTTTAGCAAAATTTCCAAAATTTTTCGAAGAAATGTATTTTTTCCAATAAGAAAAAACCAACTTAAAAATTCTTTCTCGACGTTTATTTGAAATACCATATGTAGGCGAGTTACAGTAAAAATTTCAGCTCAATCGGAGCATTGATTACGGAGATTGAGATGTTTGAAGTGAGCGACGTTGCTTAAAAATAGAACAAAAATCGATTTCAAATCATCCACCTTGTATGGAAAGTCGAAAAAATTTCCGCTCTACTGTAATTTCTTTCCTTCGCGTTTTCAAACTCAGGGCATGATTCTACACCAAAAATGATCATCAACTTACCGAGTTCAAAAATGCTGTAAACTAGTGTAATCAATCATCAGTAAAACTTCATAAATACAACTAGTTTCAAAGCAGTCTTCAAAAGCAGCCTTGGAGATCTCCTGAAGAGTGGGCCAGATTCGTCTTATGGATATTTTATGCCTATTTTATCCCAGATTCGCAGAACAAAGAGCTTTTTTGCCAAGTTTTATTATTCTATCTTAGAAATTACTTCAGGATTGCCACAAAAGTATAATTGTTACTTGGGTGATAACACTCCTGAAGGCATCAGTGAGGAATCTAAAAGAACCCCAGGAGCGATCCCTGGAAGAACTTCTGGAGGAATTCCTAAAGGAACTTCTCGAGCAATCCCCTAAGGATATCCTAAAGGAATCTTGGAAGGAACTCTTATATTGGAATCCCTGAATAAACTTCTGGGACAATTCCTGAATTCTCCTGGAGGTATCCTTGGATCTTCGTATAAGATTCTCTGAAGGTTTGCTGAAGGAACTTCTTTAGGAATCCCTGAAGAAATTAAGGAGGAATCTCAGAAGAAACATCTGCAAGAATCCCTGAAACTCCTGGAGGAATCTTTTATGAACTCCTGGAAAGAACACCTGTAGCAATTTCCAATAGTACTTCAGAAGGAATCCCTGCAGGAACTCCAAGACTAATTTCTGAAGGCCTCCTGCAGGAGTTCCTCACGGGATTCTTGGTGGATTTCCAGGTGGCATTTATAAATCCTCCTGAAAAAAATCTTTAAAGGGACTTCTGGAAGGATACCTGAACGAACTCCCGTTGAAATAGTCTAGGCCCAGGGAACTTCTGAAGGAATTCCGAATAAACAGATGGAGGCATCCCAGAATCCTCCTGGAGATTTCAGGGGGATCTCTGAGCGAACTCCTGGAGAGATCACCGAAGAAACTTCTGGAGCAATCCTTGAAAGAATCTCTGAAAATTTTTCTTGATGCATCCCGAGGTAATTGGGTTGTTAAGTTAAAAATATAGTTTATTGCATTGCTAACTGGACTGCGACAGAGTGCGGAATATTAAATAAAAGTGCGATATTGCATCAAATCGTTCCGGTGTCTTCACCGCACTTATTCATCATGAGCTAATGAATAAGTGTGGTGAAGACACTGAAACGATCTGACACCAAATCGCACTTTTATTTGAGATTCCGCACTTCCTCGTCGCACTTCTAACTGCGCAATGCGCAATATATTCCTATTTTCTATAGCCCAATCGAAAGAACTCATTTTTGAGTATAACGTGATGTGATTGCATTCCAATACTTTCGTTTTGATGGTAAAATTAACAAAACAGTTTCATTTTTTGTGGATAGAATGACAGTTCAGTCGATAAAATGACAGTTCAACCAGAACAAAAACTGTTCACCATACAAATTTTAAATGCATTTTAAAAATAGTTCCTGGACTGGATTTTGGACAGAAATTTTGGATTCCGACTAATTTTTGGGCGGAGATTCCGATTATGAAACAATTCGGATACCCCTAAAAGGCCCAATTCCAAGAGAAATCCTCGAAGGAATTTGAGGAGGGATTCTTGAACAAATTCCATAAATTTCTGATGGATCTTCTGGAGGAATCCCTGAGGACACTCCTGGATTAGTTCCTAAAGAAACTCCTGAATTAGTTCCTAAAGAAACTCCTGTGGGAATTCCTGAAGGAACTTCTGAAGGAATTTACGAAGGAACTTTGAGACTAAGTTCTGAAGGACCTCCTATAAGCGTCCCTGAAGGATCTCTGATGTATCTCTAGGAGGCATCCCTGAGTTCTCCTGAAAGAATTTTTGAGAGATCTTCTGAAGAAAAAATCATCCTGGAAGCATACCTAAAGAATTGTCTTAAGGAATCCCAGGTGGATCTCCTGGGGGCATCAATGAATCATTCTGGAAGAATCTCTAAGGAAACTTCTGGAGATATGTGAATGTGTATTCTAAGAGTTGAGAAATCATTTATTGTAATCAAACTCTTATGATAGCGATCGTGAATTTTTTTTATCTTTTTTATCATTGATCACCGGCGCGAGAAATGAAAATCGGCGGCGTGACAAACAGCGGCGTATGGCGCGCCGCCGACACCTGGGTCGGCGTCGGCGTGGGACAAAAAGTGTCGGCGGCGGCGGCGTGGCGCGGCGGCGCACAGGTCTATACGAGAGTGTGGCCAGTTTATCAATTATGGATTTATTAGAATGAATAACAATAAATTGCTAAAGTTTAAAATTTATGTATTACTAGCTGTCCCGGCAAACGTCGTTCTGCCTGCCTGTTGTGTTTTTTGACATGCAGCTCTGTAGAAAAATGCCCTGCCAAACGTAATTTCAAACTTTCTCATTTTCGGTGCGTTCCCGGTCGATTTTCCCAATTATTTTTTCTTTCGAACACGTCGGAGCTCTGCGAATGACGTAGATCCGTTGGACCGTTCCGTAGCCTATTCGTGACATACAAACACCATTCCATTTTTATTTATATAGATAGATAGATAATGCTTATTTCAAATGAAATTCTGCCTATGTAAACATTAAGGTTGATGAAAGTGTTGCCAGACATTTTAATTTTATTGTAAAAATCTACATGAGAACTTTTGTTTCAAATCAAATTATCAAACAAGAATCATAAATTCCTTTTTATAATTTTATTACTATTGGCAACACTGAACCTTGATAGTTTTCGTTTGGAGAGATACTTTTCATTCTTCGAACAAACCTTTAATAAGGGCAGTGGTAAATTCAAATGTTCACTGACATTTATTCATCGTTCAGAATTACGCTAATTGATTCAGACTGTTCTTGGTGTATTTTTAGGATTTTTTAGCTCTTCAGTCCGATTGTGAGATCAAAAACAACCTTATGTTCTCATACTCCGACGCTTCGTACGGGGAAAGAGAAGTTCCCAAAAGTGAGTTCAATTCACCCAACCTTGAGGTGGGCAGTTTTCATTAATTCACATACGGACAGAGTACTTAGAGTAGAAGTTCTTTTTACTCAACCGCCATTTCAAATTACTCAACTATCAATACTATGTCACTTACTCATTTTTGGCTTCGAGCATTGAATTTCCAAAATTGAGTTGTTTTGTTCTTCTTTTTTTTGACAACAATAAAGAGAGCGAATCAGAGAGGATGCAAAAAGAGCTCAACAGTTAGTTTGAGTTTAAAAGTGTCACGAGAAGGATTTTTGAGTTCCCGTAGAGTTTCATTGTTTCGCACATGAAAAAGGACCAAGCGAAACATTTAAAAGACTAGCAACCCGGGAGTGCGTACAAGTTGTAATTATCCAGGTACCCAAAGATTAAGATTGGCCAAAACTAAGTAAGTGACATAGTATTGATAGTTGAGTAATTTGAACTGGCGGTTGGGTAGAAAGAACTTCAACTCCAAGTACTCTGTATGTGAGTCAATGGAGTTCAAAACAACGGATAAACAGAAAAAAATTAATAGCAACTTGTACGCTAAGGCATAACATGTCATCCAGAAAGGTTTTTCGTAATTCTGAACTTGTTTTTAGGATTTTTTGGCTTTTCAAATCCTAAAAATACACCAAGAACAGTCGGAATCGGAATCAATTAGCGTAATTCTGAACCATGAATAAATGTCAGTAAACATTTGAATTTACCACTGCCCTTATTAAAGGTTTGTTCGAAGAATGAAAAGTTGCTCTCCAAACGAAAACTATCAAGGTTCAGTGTTGCCAATAGTAATAACAATGTGAAAAAGGAATTTATGATTCTTGCTTGATAATTTGATTTGATACAAAAGTTCTCATGTAGATTTTTACAATAAAATTAAAATGTCTGGCAACACTTTCGCCAACCTTAATGTTTACATAGGTAGAATTTCAATTGAAATAAGGATTATAATACATAAATTTTAAACTTCAGCAATTTATTGTTATCCATTCTAATAAATCCATAATTATTATTACTTTTACATAGTTTTCTATTCTCCTTGGTTCGAATCAGCCCAAACCACCTTTAAATTGCATCGAATAATGTTTTCTTAGCGAAACTTGTAAATTGGACTTATTTTATATATTAGAGAAAAACGGTTTTCAAGCTTAAAAACGCTGTATCTCTGGAACGGCCAAAAAGACCTCGGAGAGTTAAGTTTTTTCGATTGGAAAATGTCTGATAAACACGATGGAATCAAAATTTTTGAAATCAAAATATACTCATTTGACGAAAAATCGATTTTTAATTTTAAAGTTAAAAAATAACATGTTTGGCAACACTGCATCGAAAAAATAATATTTTTCCTGGATTCCTCCAACAATTTTCTTCAAAAAAGCCGAAGGTAATAAATGTGTATATGTTATAGTTTCAAAGCTATAAATTAAGAAAAGGAAGGAAAAACTTGGATTTTTTATGTATTGGCAAAGACGAGGGGTGCTGCCATGAGCCGAGGGGTGATCCGATCGGCACCAAAATTTGGATTTTTTCTTCCTCCATTTAAACAAACATTCCAACAAAATTTGGTCAAAATCCGTGATGGTCGATAACACGTTTGCACTTTTTCTCGGTCACTTTATATGTAATGAATGCAATATATTGCAAAACGATCGTTTTAGCTAAAAAACCATCATGCCAAAATTTGGAGTCCGTATCTCATCTCAAAGCTTAGTGGTCCCCCACGGGGCCTAAAGTTCTCAAAAATTGTATGGGGTCAGAAAAATTATGATTTTTTTCCGACGAAAAAATACACTATTCTACTGAAATCGGTGATTTTAGGACCCTAAAGTACCAAAAATATGCTCGGAATTGCGATATTCTTTTTTGTTTCTGATTTGTACCTAAGTAAGTCTACTTGAAGAAAATGCTATATTAATTGATGTCCGTTCTGATGATTAGTTTTGTTGTCGATCGATTACCGAGTGTATCTAACCAGCTCAGCTGATGACAACTCGATATTTCGTTATGGAACCCTGCAAACTTCCGAACAACATGCAATGCGTAACCCTGAATTCAGTCTGAATGGGCTTTTGTATCGTCAGCAAAGCATTTAATACTTTTATAGTACGAACGCCCTCCTACATCCTTCCGTCGACATCTCTTGTTGTTCTCGTTCTATAGACCACTCAACAAACGCTGGAATCACCAAACAGCAAACCATTAATTAAGTAATGACGGCTCCGGGTATGCTACATACCACCCGCGCTGTGGGATATTTCAATTAAAACATCATAAGAACCCTCACCCGACTGACTGTGTGGAGTGGACCACCGCGCTTTGTAGCTACCTACCCACGGAAAAAGGTAGGTAGATCATTACGCGCAACGAGCGATGGTAAACATTAATTGCCGTATCGAGATGCCTCATTACTGCTCTTACCCACAGGAAGATTGACTGTAGGTGACATGTTGAAGCTGATGTTCGTGACACTGTCTCTGAGATATTTGCGTATTTTTTATGATGGTGTTGCTCCTAGTGTGAATTAAAGCTACAAGTCGAGGAGTTATTGACATATTCATTGCAAGATGTTGCAATACCAGAAGGAAGCAACTTCAGAGCTTCAGAGGATTCAGAATAAAATTTCGAAAATGATTTTGAAGTTGTCTCTCTGGTACATATAGCACTAATGTATTGCATCAAATTTCCAATATTGAAACATTGGAATAGATGTCAACGAAAACCATTGCAGATTTTCGTCAAAAATCGTTGCAATCTTCTATTGCTACGATTAGCTCTTTATATGATTACCGTCGTTGAGGGTTAGAATGGCTCAAAAATGCATACTTCCACATTCATTGCTCAATAACTTTTGCTTCTTTTCATGAAAAAGTGTCCAACGGAAGGTTAAACATTATAATATTATCTATCTTATCCTATTTTCTGTATTCCTTTATGATTTTTTTTTTGGGAGCGCAAGATTTTGTTATGAGAATTATGCCAAAAATGTTTTTAACAATTTATTTATGAATTGCACCAAGTAATCCTTCATAAACCTTCTCAAAGATTGCATTACTTTTTCTTTAAGAAATCTTTCTTGAAGAATAATTTGTCTTCAAGAATCTTTTAATTTGTAAATGCAAGGATGTCATTCAGTATTCCTCTAAAAGCACTTGTTCAGGAATGTTATTTTTAGCCTTATTAATGAGGCTTTAAGCCCTTCAAAAGAACTACAGAGTAATTGAAAAGATTCTTGCAAAGGCTTCATCGAGTATTGCTCGAAATATTAGTTCAGGAATCTATCAATTATATTTCTGAGGATTCATCTAGAACCAGGGTTCCCAACCTTGGCTCTCGCGACCCCCCAGTCTGTTGTCACTGCGCATTTCGCAAAACAATCGAAGCGTGCCTGCAAGCGGTTGGAGGGTCGTGAAACTAAGGTTGGAAAGCTTTGATCTAGAAGATCATTTAAAAGAATTCTTGAAAAATTCCAGAAAAAAAAATACTTTGAACCAGATATTCTTCCAAGAAATTACATCGGGATTCCGTCAGAGGAAGAGAACCCCTTCTAGAATTTCATTAAACAATCGAAGCGTGCCTGCAAGCGGTTGGAGGGTCGTGAAACTAAGGTTGGAAAGCTTTGATCTAGAAGATCATTTAAAAGAATTCTTGAAAAATTCCAGAAAAAAAAAAATACTTTGAACCAGATATTCTTCCAAGAAATTACATCGGGATTCCGTCAGAGGAAGAGAACCCCTTCTAGAATTTCATTAAACATTCTTCCGTTTCTTACAGGGAATCCTCTAAATATTCCTTTGGTGATTTGCTAAGTATTTCTCCATAGATTTTTCAAGTATTTATCAATTATTCCCTCAAATAACTCGTTCTGATATTTCTCCAATAATTTAACTTGGAATTTCCTCAAGCATTCATAACTTATCTTGGCGTCCTTTTTAAGATTTCTTAAGAATTAATTCTTACGATTACTTCTGAAATCCCACTAAAGATTCCTTTTTCTAAAAAAAAAAACAGCAAGGATTCATCAAGAAGTTTCTCTAAGGTTTTACTAAGAGATTTATCCTATAATTTCTCCAAGAAATTTCCAAAGAATCCATTGAATAATAATTAAACAAAATCTCCAAGGATTCCTACAGAAGAAATTAAATTAATTTTTTTCTTGTGTCTGTATTTGAGAGGCTTTCAGCCTGGTCGCTGGTTCGCCTTTTAAATTAATTAAATTAAATTATTAAATTAAATTTTTTGATGGACTTCTGTAGGAATTCTTTCGAAAATCCTTTTGGACTTCCTCTAACAATTTTTTCAATATCCATAAACTCTAGGAGTTTTCTCGAGTTCCTTCAGAAATTTTTGTTGGTATTCCTCTGGGCACTTTTCAAAAAATTGTGATGAAACTCCTTCAAAAATTCTTCCAAGAAACATTTTCAAAACCATTCTAAGTTTCCTTCACGCATTTCAGTCAGGGATAGGGTGCGACTCAAAACTCTTTGCGAAATTTTCAGACAAGAATTTCTCCAGAATTTATGATTGATTCCTCCAGAATTATTACGTTACTTTTTAAATTATCCGTGCTGACTTCTAACAAATATACAAAAATAAGAAACTGAACAAACAGTGTTTCATATCATGTTTTGAGTAGGATAAAAATGGGAGGGTATATGCTTAAATAGTAAAGAAACAGATACCGTATCTTATCAAAACAAACAACTTCTCCAGAAGTTTCTACAAGGATTCCTCCTAAGACTATTTTGCCGTTTTCTGCAGGAATTCTTTAAGAATTCCTAAAGGCATCTTTTAAGTGATTAATGCAAGGCTAAGATTTCATACAAGTTATCGGGAATTTTTCAGGAATCGCTTCAAGAATTCATACGGTTTTTTTTCAAATATTTCTTAAAAAAAATCTCTTGGAAATTATAACAAGATTCTGTCAAAATTTCTTCAAGGATCTTGTTAGAAACTCCTGCGAAGGTTTCATCAATCGGATATTCCTTGTTTATTTTTTAATAACATCTCCAAAGCTTCTACCAAAGATTACTTTAGGGATTTTTCCAGGAATCGATTTAGGAATTCTTCTGAGGTCATTCAAAATTCTCAAGGAATTCTTTCACAGAAGCTTTTAGAAATTGCTCCCAAACTTCCTTCGGGAATTTTCCCACAGATTTCTTTAGTAGTTCATCCAAATCTTGCGATTTCTCCGAAGATTCGTTCAGATTTCATTCAAGTATTCTCTTACTATTTCTTCAATTGATTTCATTCATTCATTCTTAAACAGATTTCCCAGATATTTCACAAATAATTTTGTACATAATATATTTTGGGATCGTTTGATGCAAGAATTTCTTCATGTATTTATTTGATTACTCCTGCAAGAGTTTTACGGATTGACTAATTAATTTATTATAGAGACTTTCAGAGGGTTGTAAATTCTGGTTTTTTTTTTAAATTTGGAAAAGTGTATCTCACAGAACTTCAAAAATAATAACGGACGGAATTCCATAAATAATTATCAGAAGAAATTAACAGAGAAATTACCAAAGAAGCTTTAAAAAGTTGCCACTTTAATTTACAAATGAAAAAAAAACTAAATAATTTTCAACGTGCTTGTCGAATGAATTTCGACATTGAACTATTGAACAAATTACAAAAGTAATTAACAGGTATATTTACAGAGAGACTGCGGAACGGTGAGTCGATAAGGAGAGCGTCCAATATAGCTCTGGTCCTCACAAGTTCCTACCTCATGCTTCCACGGGTCAAGCGATGACAAAGACCGCCAGCTAAGAGTTGTGTGCTTAGCTGGTAGTGCAGCCTGGGCACTGTTGTCCTTCTGACTTCAGCTAGATTGAGGAGGTACGATCCGAGTGTCTGTTCACCAAGGAGGTGCGGCTCAAACAGCGTCTGTTCTGGCATCCAGCGGCTGAGTAAGAAACGCTGCACCACGCCCAGCTAGATCCAAGGTGGTAGCCCCATCAGCGTGGTCGTCCCAGTGTTGGTTGGGACGTTAAACAGAACTGGCACGATGGCCCTCCGGCGAGACAGGAGTGTTGGCGTAGGCCCAATAAGCCACCCGTAAAAATCCCCATTGCGAATAACATAGGAGAAAATACGACTCGATACAATCGGCAAAGACCCACGCGACGAAATAAGGACTACGATTGGAAACTTGGAACATGGAATTGCAAGTCACTAGGTTTCGCAGGATGTGACAGGATAATCTACGACGAACTACATCCCCGCAACTTTGACATCGTGGCGTTGCAGGAACTTTGTTGGACTGGACAGAAAGTGTGGAAAAGCGGGCATCGAGCGGCTACCTTCTACCAAAGCTGTGGCACCACCAATGGAACTGGGAACAGGATTCATAGTGTTGGGCAAGATGCGACAACGGGTGGCAGCCGATCAACGCAAGGATGTGCATGTTGAGAGTTAAGGGCCGTTTCTTCAACTACAGCATCATCAACGTCCACTGCCCACACGAAGGGAGACCCGATGACGAGAAAGAAGCGTTCTACGCGCAGTTAGAGCAAACATACGATGGTTGCTCGCCGCGTGACGTGAAAATCGTTGTCGGCGACATGAACGCGCAGGTAGGAAGGGAGGAAATGTACAGACCGGTAATCGGGCGAAACAGCCTGCACGCCGTATCGAATGATAACGGCCAGCGATGCGTAAACTTTGCAGCCTCCCGTGGTATGGTAGTCCGAAGCACCTTCTTCCCCCGCAAAGATATCCACAAAGCCACCTGGAGATCACCCGACCACCAAACAGAAAACCAAATCGACCACGTTCTAATCGACGGTAAATTCTTCTCAGATATAACCAACGTCCGCACATACCGCAGTGCGAATATAGATTCGGATCACTACTTAGTAGCTGTATGCATGCGCTCAAAACTTTCGACATTATCACCACGCGTCGAAGTCGAACGCCGCGGCTCAACATCGAGCAACTTCGTAACGTAGAAGTGGCTCAAGACTACGCGCAGCAGTTAGCAGTGGCCCTACCAACGGAAGAGCAGCTTGGCGCAGCTACACTTGAAGATGGCTGGAGGGACATCCGATCCGCCATAGGTAGTACCTCGGCTACAGCACTAGGCTTCGCGACTCCGAATCACAGAAACGACTGGTACGACGGCGAATGTGAACAGTTGAAAAACGAGAAGAATGCAGCATGGGCGAGAATGCTGCAACACCGTACGAGAGCGAATGAGGCACGTTACAAACAGGCGCGGAACAGGCAGAACTCAGTCTTCCGGATGAAGAAGCGCCAGCAGGAAGAACGAGATCGCGAAGCGATGGAAGAGCTGTACTGCGCTAAGGACACACGAAAGTTCTACGAGAAGCTGAACCGCTCGCGCAGAGGCTTTGTGCCACAAGCTGACATGTGCCGAGATAATCACGGGAATATTCTCACGAGCGAGCGTGAGGTGGTCGAGAGGTGGCGGCAGCATTACGATGAGCACCTCAATGGCGACGTTGCAAGTACCGAAGGTGGCGTGGTAACAGATCTAGGAGTATGTGCACAGGACGAAAGACTTCCGGCCCCTGACCTTCAAGAGATTGAGGAGGAGGTTGGCCGGTTGAAAAACAACAAAGCCGCTGGAGCAGATCAACTACCAAGCGAGCTTCTAAAATACGGTGGAGAAGCACTGGTGAGAGCACTACACTGGGTCATTACCAAGATTTGGGAGGAGGAAGTATTACCGGAGGAATGGATGGAAGGTATCGTGTGTCCCATCTACAAAAAGGGCGACAAGTTGGATTGCGGGAACTACCGCGCGATCACACTACTGAGCGCTGCCTACAAGATACTCTCTCAAATTTTATGCCGCCGTCTATCACCGATTGCAAGAGAGTTCGTGGGGCAATATCAGGCTGGATTTATGGGTGAACGCGCTACAACGGACCAGATGTTCGCCATCCGCCAGGTGTTGCAGAAATGCCGCGAATACAACGTGCCCACACATCACTTGTTCATCGATTTCAAATCGGCGTATGATACAATCGATCGAGAACAGCTATGGCAGATTATGCACGAATACGGATTCCCGGATAAACTGATACGGTTGATCAAGGCGACGATGGATCGAGTGATGTGCGTAGTTCGAGTATCAGGGACACTCTCGAGTCCCTTCGAATCTCGCAGAGGGTTACGGCAAGGTGATGGTCTTTCGTGCTTGCTGTTCAACATTGCTTTGGAGGGTGTAATAAGAAGAGCGGGGATAAACACGAGTGGGACGATTCTCACGAAATCCGTTCAGCTGCTTGGTTTCGCCGATGATATTGATATTATTGCTCGTAAATTTGAGACGATGGCGGAAACGTACATCCGACTAAAGAGTGAAGCCAGGCGAATCGGATTAGTCATTAATGTGTCGAAGACAAAGTACATGATGGCCAAGGGCTCCAGGGAGGAATCACCGCGCCCGCCACCCCGAATTCATATCGACGGTGATGAAATCGAGGCGGTTGAAGAATTCGTGTACTTGGGCTCACTGGTGACCGACGACAACGACACCAGCAGAGAAATTCAGAGGCGCATTGTGGCAGGAAATCGTGCCTACTTTGGACTCCGCAGAACTCTACGATCGAATAAAGTTCGCCGTAACACGAAGTTAACCATCTACAAAACGTTGATTAGACCGGTCGTCCTCTATGGGCACGAAACATGGACCCTACGTGCAGAGGACCAACGCGCCCTTGGAGTTTTCGAACGGAAGGTGTTGCGTACCATCTACGGCGGAGTGCAGATGGAAGACGGGACTTGGAGAAGGCGAATGAACCACGAGCTGCATCAGCTGCTGAGAGAACCAACCATCGTCCATACCGCGAAAATCGGGAGGCTACGGTGGGCGGGTCACGTCATCAGGATGTCGGATAGCAACCCGACTAAAATGGTTCTCGAGAGTCATCCGACCGGTACAAGAAGACGTGGTGCGCAGCGAGCTAGGTGGGTCGACCAAGTGGAGGACGATCTGCGGACCCTACGCAGAGTGCGGAACTGGAGGCAAACAGCCATGGACCGAGTGGAATGGAGGCGGCTACTATGTACAGCAGAGGCCACCCCGGCCTTAGCCTGACCGGTAAGGTAAGGTAAGTATTTACAGAGAGACTGCTGGTGAAACTTTCAAAAAAAAAAAGCTGAAATCCCGTTATAAATTTGCAGACAAATGCCCAAAGAATTTCCAAAAGCGATGTCCAAGATATTTTCAAAAATAATAACCTAATTCAACTTCGAATATTATTGCCAACAAATTTCCAAGAGTTATCGAACCAGATTTCGAAGGAAGTGCCAAAATAGTTTTCAAAAACATTTGCAAAGAAAACCCCAAGAATAATTTTATGGGAATTTTTGGATCGAATCCAATCAAAGCATTTCCCAAGAATTTGTCGAAAACACTCCGCCAAAAGATATTCGATTTTTTTTCAGCTAACTCACAGAAAACTCGCCGAATGAATTACCAAAAAATGCCAAATGAATTACCCAATCAATTCCCGTAGGGATTGGCAGGGGTCTCCAGTTAGCCTAGTGGTTAAGGCTATGGATCGCCAATCCGGAGACGGCGGGTTCGATTCCCGTTCCGGTCGGGAAAATTTTCTCGACTCCCTGGGTATAGTGTATCATTGTGCTTGCCTCACAATATACAAATTCATGCAATGGCAGGCAAAGAATGCCCTTCAATTAATAACTGTGGAAGTGCTCTAAGAACACTAAGTTGAAGAGAGGCAGGCCAAGTCCCAGTAGGGACGTAGAGCCATACAGAAGAAGAAGAAGAAGGGATTGGCACAGCAGTTTCCAGAAAAGCGTTGAAGTTATTCAGAAAATAATTACACGAATCCTCGAAAAAAAAATCAGTGAAAAGTTGCAGACGTAATTCCCAACGAAATTTCTATGGAAATAAAAATTTGAAGAAGTTCGTAGAAATAGAAATATGAAGCCATTTTTGTAGCATTGCTGAAAATTAGTTGAAGAAGTTTCAAAAGAAATTGCCTATCAATGAATCAAAAAGGAAATTTTCAGAGCAATTGCCGAATGGATTTCCAAATTAATGTTTAAAGATATCCTTAACGAATTTGTACACGGGTTTCCGAATTAATTACTGAAACAGATAAAAAATCCGAAGAAATACTTCAGAAATTCAAATAATGTAAAAATTCTCACAGGAATTCCTCCAAGAAATTCTACTGGAATTCCTCAATAAATCCTTTAGGAACTCTTCCAAGATTTTTCTCAGAAATTTTTCTATTGATACCTTTGAAGGTTATTCGAGTGATAACAACAGTTTCCGGATTTCCATCACGAAATTTCTAAGAAATGTTTCTAACGATTCCATCAAGTATTTTTTCCAAGTGCGGAGCTCCAAGAACTCTTTCTGGGATATCTTTTACGATTCATCTTGGGAATACTTCAGGGACTTTTTTACAAATTTCTCCAAGATTTCATTCAAAAGTTGCTACAGCTATTCCTTAGGAAACTTCTCCTTCATTTCTGAAGGAATTTCTTCAGTGTTATGTAATCCCAAGAACTCCATCAAGATTTTCTTAAAGATTTCCACAAGCGATTCCTTTGGAGCTATCTTACATGCTCTATTCAGCATTTTTTCAGAGGAATATTTTAGGAATTCCTTCAAGATTTTTTTAGAAACTTCTTCAAGGGTTCTTTTTGCACTGCTTTATGCGATTTTTCTTGAAGTCCTTTCAAGGATTTCTTAAGAACTTGTTCAAGTTTTTTTAGTCCTACCTGCAGGGATTTCCTCAGAAATTCGTGTAATAATTGCTGTAGGAAATCATCCAAGGATTCCTTAGGCAATGTTTCAAGCCCTCTTTCACAATAGGACAGATTGGCGAAGTACTAGATTTGTAGTAATGAGCTGAATTTTAGTATGGTGAGAAGGTCAATTCCTTGTTTCTGCAATGAAATGGTGCAAAAAGCGAGGGTATTACGATTTCTTGTCTAATTTGATGCTGTTTGAGCAAAACTTTGAGCAACAGTGTTGTTGTTATCACCATTACTTGCAACATAAACAACATAGTTATCCAAAGTTTTGCTCAAACAGCATCAAATTAGGCAAGGAATCATAATACCCACGCTTTTTCCACCATTTCATTGCAGAAACGGAGAATTGACCTTCTCACCATTCTAAAATTCAGCTCATTACTACAAATCTAGTACTACACCGAACGTGCCCCATTCGTTCAAAAATCTTTTGAGAAAATCTAGTAAAGTTTTAATCTTTTCTCCAAGGATTTTTTTCAAGTTTCGTATAAATATTCGTTCATGGATTTCTCAAAGCATCCCTTCGGATGACCTTATAAAGATGAACACATTGATCCCCAAAAAATTCCTACACCATTTCCTCAGTGGTCTTACAGAAATTCACCCAAGGAAATATATAGGAATTCTTTTGAAGATTGTTTTTTTTATTTGCACCAAGGAATTTGGAGTTCCGTCATTGATTTCTCAGAGAAATTATCTAGGCATTCCATAATTAGTTCTTCCAAAAATCGCTTTGCTTGAAAAAATTCTTCAGGAATTCTTTAAGTAATTACTCATAGTACTCCTAGTACTTCTAGTACTACTTCATAGTACTGTAGTAAACCTTCACGAACATCATCAAATATACCTCCAAAATCAACCCACTGATTTTTTCCTAACACATCTTAGAATTCATCTAGGCGATTCTTCAAGGATGTCTTTAGAAATTTCTACAAAAACTCCTAGAGACATTTCTACAAGGATTCCTTCGGTAATTCATTCAAATTTCTTTAGAAAATCTCCCAAGGATCCATTAAGGTATGGCTCCAAGCATGATCTCAAAAAATCATCATAGATATTTTCCATGAGGAACTCCTGTAAGATTCCTTGTTGAAGAAATTTCTAAAATCATTCCTGGAGAAATTTCTTAAGGTCCACCTGAAGGATTTCTTGAAGGGCTCCATGACATAATCCTTGAATGACTTTATGAAAGATTCTGAAGAGGTATTTCTGAACGACGGCTTGAAGAAATTAGTACAAAAAAATCTCAAAGGAATTCCTGAAGGATTGCTTGATAATTTTTTGAAGAAATTCCTGAAGAAATGTTAGGAGGAGTTCCTGAAGAAATTATGGTTAGTATTCGCAAACCAATGGTTAGAACTTTTTTTTTAAGCAGTCCCTGAAAAAAGTTCTGAAGTAAACTTTAGTGAAGTGAAATTATTGTAGAAGTCTTCGAAGTAACTGCTAGATAAATCGAAAAATAGGTAAGTGTAGTGAGCCAGCGTTGAAGCAAATTTTAAAGTAACTCGATATCAGATAGTGGTAAAAATTCAAGTATTTCTTCATCATCAACTGAAAACTCACACATGTTGAGAAAAATTTGCAAGCATGTGTTAGAAAAACGAAACTGATTTCCCCCTTAAGTTTAAAGCTAGATTTAGGGCAAGTTAAAAAATGTGCTTGTGACATGCAGGTGAAAATATGGCCTGTAAAAAATCATAATTGCTATAGCAAATGAATGGTAATATGATAATAATATATATTTTTAATAGCCTAAATATATTTTATGCAATTCAGTATCATAATTCCTATTTTATATAACTCCTTTTGGTATCATAATGGCCAATTATTCCGAACTTATTCATTATGCAACTGAAATGAGTTGCATAATGAAAAATAGTTGCATAATGTTCATAATACAACTCATTTGAGTTGCATTATGAACATTATGCAACTCAAATGGGTTGTATAATGAAAAATCATTGCATACAATTTTGTCAAGGCACCATTCACCGTGGATCTAAGAGGATTCGAGGCAAATAAAGGCCGTCATTTGACACCAGTCTTATAAACATAGTTGGTGCCGCTTTTGATTGCCTTCATTATAGGTTAAAATTAAAGCAATATCCACAGAAGTAGAAAATTTTTCACAAAATTTGGTGATATAGTACAATTAGTAAAGGGTAGTAGGGTCGCCTAATTCCGTGGTAGGTCACCATTCACCGTGGTAGTAGGGACCCATTCACCGTGTATGAGAAATTTTATTCTACTTTGTTTAAAAACGATCAAAACAACCCAGCCAAGGGAATTTTCTTCGTTTAAATTCATTTCAAGTAATAACTTGCAAGTTTTTATTAGAAAAACAAAAGTTAAAATTTTTGAATTTTTCTAGATATATGGGGCAATATGGGGCACGGTGAATGGAGACCATTGATTTTTAGGGTACCCATTTACCGTGTCTTTTTGTTTCTATTAAAAAGTACGAGTAATCGTACTTTCTTGTTAAACTTACTTCGGTAATGCAAAATACATACCTAATATGTGAATTTAATTGCTTCTTAGTGGAATAAAAACGTTACTACATTCAGTTTATCGCTTAAATCACCTTAGCGCAGTTTTCGTTTTTTCACTATGAATGCAGTGAACGAGCAGTAACCCGCTTCATGTAAACACACTTTAGTGTCAAAATGTTACTTTTAAATGTTTCTTATGAGCGTTTTGACATGGTAACAATACATTAGTGTTGTATTGGTGAAATTGAAGGGAAATTGTCATATCATTCAGTCATAATATGGAAATAATGAAAAAATATTCGAAGGCACACGGTGAATGGCGCCTTGACGGTAGAACTCGTTGCAAAACTCGATTTTTTCAGCACTCTTCGTATTTTTCCAACTCGGCAAGCCTCGTTGGATAAATGTACGACTCGTGTTGAAAAAATCAACTTTTTGCAACTCGTTATATAAATAACTATTACCAAATTAGAATGTGTAAAAATAATAATAAAAGAAGTTGTAGTTAAAACTATGCATGTACAAAAGTAAAATATTTTCATTTACATATGACGTGAATTTGATTGAACTCTGCCGTATTTGCAACGAGTGGTCTAGCGAGCTTGACCGCTAATTAGAATTTAGATATTCTACCGAGTGTGAAATTAGAAGCTTGTTGACATTGCACCGCAAATTTTTGGAATTGCTTTAGCAAGCCACCATTTCACATTAATTACGTCAGCAAGAGGTGTTTTCCCGTACATTCTCTGCGGTTCAACCCACTGACTGTACCCTAGTGTATCGAATATTTCCACGGTGTTTGCTCGAGCGACGGTTATTTGAGTGCACGCACAATCACCACAACCAGCATTCATGATTCACCTGCCCAAAGCACAGAGAGATTCCGCACCAAAAATGTCCCAACCGGTATTAATTACCACTGACCAATGGCAAATGATTCCCGCTCTCAATTGTCGATCTAATTGCGTGAGGTTTATAGCTACACTTGCATTTATTCAAATTAGAATCATTAATTTTGTCGCTCAATAGTCATCATATAGAGGCCTCCGGGGAGGAATTGTCACCCGGAGTCAGATGGGTTGCGAAAAGTTTGTGCTAATATGCTTTACCAGAAACATCGAAAGGCTTCGCGTTAAAATAAAAACGGAAGTACAACGACGTAACCGGGAGCACCGTCGGATAAGTGGAAAGGAGTACTTACTTACTACTTTCAGTCCTGAGCACTCATGGTAGTGCAGAGGGTCGAATTGAAAGATCTCCATCCTGAGCGATTGCCAGCCATCGCCTTGACCTGTGGCCAGGTCAAATTTTTGTCGACTTCCTATATTTCCTTGAGACTGCGCCGCGCCGCCACGAACCTCTGGGTCTGCCTCTGCTGCAATGTCCTGGTAGGTTCAAATCTAACGCTTGTTTCCAGATTTCGTTTCCGCCCCTGCGTAGAGCGTGGCCGATCCACCTCCACTTTCACTCCCGCCCGTATTTCTATCGCTATCGGCTTTTGATGATATCAACGATGGAGTCCCACGTTAGAGATTCAATTGTGAGGCCACCATGCACAAATTATAAAACTGTCAAAACTTTTGGTTCGGCGATCTACTCTAGCTACATACAGGGGATACTCAAAATAACTGGGACAGGTAAAATTTTCACTTTTCAAAAAATGTTCAACTCGCTGTAACCGCAGGCATCTATTGATGAAGATCTGCTGCCGTTGAGTGTTCTCCGCAGCACAGATTTTACGTTCGACTTGAAAATTCGGATTTTGGTGCGGGTTGTTTTTCCATACATTTCTCAAACTCGCGAAAGCAGCCCTCGACTTGTTGACCCGTGCACCTATGTCGATCTTGGTGCCACCATCGGCCGCCATTCGGCTACCAAGATATTGGGAGCTTTCAACATTCTCCAATGCTTACCCAGATACCGTGATGGGTTGACCGTGTTTACATCTAACGATTTGGTCTTGTTAACGTTGATGGTGAAACCTGCCATCAAGGAGCGATCGGCAAGATTATCGAGCTTACTTTGCATATCAGAGTGCCGTTGAGCTGAGAGAGCAACGTCATCAGCCAGTTCGAAGTCATTTAGGTGGTCTATGGTAAATAATGGTAAATGAATGACGATGATGAACAATAGCGGTGATATGATACATTCTTGCCTCATTCCAGCAACGGCACGGATGGGAACGGACAAGACACCGTTGTGTAGTACTATGCACGAAAATGCTCTGTACTGTACTTCAATAAGGCCGATGATTTTCTCAGGGACACCCTTGCGCCTGATGGCTCCCACATGTTTTTGTGATTGAGACGGTCGAAAGCTTTTTCGTAATCAATGAATAAGAGGTATTGAAAGATTCTTGGATCTCACTGATTTGCTCCAAGATGATACGGAGCGTGACTATATGGTCCACATAGGATCGTCCGACACTGAATTCTCATTGCTACCGCTGGAGAGTTGCGTAAATCTTCTCCTGTGTCCGGTTAAGGATCACTTTGCAGAGGACTTTGAGAACTTGTTTGAGAACGATGCACAACCAATTATCGCATACAGTCAGGTCATCCTTTTTGGGCACCTTTACTCAGACGCCTTGAATCCAGTCGACGGGGAATATCGCGGTTTTCCATATGTTGCACTATAATTGATGCAGCTTTATTAGCTTTGAGCATCTCGGCTGATATGTGATCGACTGACGGGGTCCTGTTCGATTTCATGCTATGAATGGCTGTTTCTATCTCCTGCAATGATGGGGCTTCGGTGTAGATACGGGTAATGCGTCGATCCCTGCGCGGATCATGTTGAAGTGTTTGGCGTTTCCGATACTCGAAAAAGGTTTTCAAAGGCGGATAAGTGAACGATGTGATGGGCTGAAGTGATGAATTGATAAAATTATGATTTGAAAGAAAAAGTTTTTGAAGAATTGTGTTGTAGAAGAGGTGGAATACGGCCGACAGCCGATGTAAATCAGTGCCCCATTAAAGTGAAAAGAATTAGTTTCGCAGCGCAAAAGGTTTTTCTGCCCCGCTTCTTTTGTCATTGTTCCTGTTGCTGCTAGAAGTGAAAGCGCCATCCAAGGTCACGCTTGTGAATAGGCGGGGGATTTATGTCGTTCGATTTTATTGTTGTAACCTTGAGAAAGTGCGAACTTATTTCAACAATCGAAGTTCATATGTAAAAAGAAAAGAGAAAAGAAAAATGTGATGCTAGGTGCGTGAATGATGTGCGCAAGCGTGTGAACATCGATCACTTGCTGCTACTTCTGCAGGTGATTAATGTTACAGCGAATATAATTAGATTGCTTTCGCTTTCAGTGCAGCGCAGTGTGTTATCAATCATGCTTATGTGATTTAAACATTCTAGTAAAGGTATCATATGCTGTAAAATAAAGGTAAGTCTTTCTGAAAACATTGTTTTCAAGCCTAAGCAGCTATCACATGTTTCATAGCCTTGTAAATTAATTTATGACTACACAATCTATCAGTTGTCATATACGTCATCATGAAACAAATTTGTCTTTTATAGGTTTGAAACATAATGGAAATAAATAGTAAATGCTGAACATTATAAAGATATGATTTTTGATTACCAATGATTCTAACAAATATAAAGTGTGAATGATGCCGTGGTATGGAATTAACATAAATCTGAGCCGCACTTTCAATGAGGCATGTGTGTATATCACAGACGATTTTTGAAAATGCAGATTCCGCTCATAGAAGATTGCGTGCGGCACCGTGGTCGTGCAGCTAGTGTCACTAAGATCTTAGTCGAATCGTACGGAGGAGCGCGGGGTCGATTCCCACCGCAGCTGTTTTTTTTTTATTTTTTTGAAAATACAAAAAAAAAACACTTTGTTTTACAAGCTAGTCCGTTGTTTAGTGTCATGCTTCCTTCAAAGAGCGAAATAGCTCACTAAAAGCATTGAACGTGTCCGCGTCTTTTTAAATAAAATCGTACGAGTGATCGACGAAACGATACGAAAGTAGGTATATCTGAATGGGAAAAAGTTCACTGAGAAATGTTGCGAGAATGATCGCTCTTAAATGATGCGAGTAAGTAGTCTTATGGGCAATCGATCTGAATATAACAATAATATGTCTCACAAGTTGTCACTTATGCTTGATGCGAAAATGTAGTCTCATAAGTTTTGCTCTTAAATGTTGTGAGAATGTACCTCATGAACTGTCGCTCTTAAATGTTACGAGTAGATATCGTATGAATGATCGCTCTTGGATGAAGCGAGGACATTCGCTCTTAAATGATGCGAAAAAGTACCCTCATGAGTAATCGCTCTTGAATGTTGTGAGAATGTTACTCATGAATTGTCGCTCTTGGATGATGCGTGAATGTGGTCTCATGAATTATCGCTCTTAAATGTTGCGAGAATGTTACTCATGAACTGTCGCTGTTGGATGATGCGAGAATGTAGTCTCATAAACTGGCGCTCTTGGATGATGCGCGGATGCTCGCTCTTAAACGATGCGAGAAAGTGGTCTCCTGAGTAATCGCTCTTGAATGTTGCGAGAATGTTACTCATGAATTGTCGCTCTTGGATGATGCGAGAATGTAGGCTCATAAATTGGCGCTCTTGGATGATGCGAGGATGCTTGCTCTTAAACAATGCGAGAAAGTGGTCTCATGAGTAATCGCTCTTGGATGATGCGAGAATTTAGTCTCATATATTATCGCTCTTAAATGTTGCGAGAATGTAACTCAATTGAAGCTCTTGGATAATGCGAGGACGTTCGCTCTTAAATGATGCGACAAGGTGATTTCATGAGTTATCCCATTAAAATCATGCGAGAATGTAACTCACTAATAGGAATGTGTCCCATAAATTCCATAAATTATTACACTTGAATGACACAACAATGTTCGTTTTAAATTATGCGAGGATGTGCGAGGAGATTTCAATCTCCTGAGCGATTGTTCCTAAATGATGCAAAAATGAGATTATGGATAAATGGGCGATTATGTCGATTGGAGCATGATTTACTTTTCTTAAACGATGAACGATTCCTAAATGGATTACCTTGAGTTATGGAAAATGAGAAAAGTTAATGTTTGTGTTATCCTATCAGATACGTTTGTAGTCAAAAATGGACGATGAGAAACTACGTATTTCAGAATGATAATCCAGCGACGTAAAAGATTTGATTGATATCTCACATAGAAGTAGAACGTATGTATATGGTAACCGTAAAATAGATGGAGCATGTTGTAGGAATAATGCGACCTTTGTTAAATAATGCGTCATAAATATATGCTGTTTGTTACTGCTTTTTACAACACTCTACTTTATTCATTAACCCTGTGGGGCCGGCGATGATACCGAGCATAAAAAAAACTTGTTCGGTACCAGTGGGACTGCGGCAGTAGTGACGAAAAACTCCGACTCCAAAGGGTTAAACAAAACACCTTTATTCATAGATTGTAAAACCCAAGAAGAAGAAAAAATGTAAAAGAACACAAAAAAAAAACATATCTTTGACCATTAGACTGATTTTTTTTTCAAAGATAAATCACTGCGTTATCACTCATGGCTAAGATATGGTTGCTTTGCCAAAAAGTATACTGTTTGCCTAGTGAGGCTATGCTAATGAGGTCGTTCGTTATGATCTGTTATTGTTACTGAGCATTCATGAAGGGAACTTAGAAGGCAGTTTCGGCTGTATAACAGACTTGCTTAACTCTAGTCGTACATTGGTATCATTATGACCCAGACAGACACGATGATCGTGCACTATGTCCGGGTGGTGAACGTCAGCTAATGCACGATGAAGGTTAATAGGTATACAGCATTATCAGTGTATCGTTCTTTTACACTCACCACTATGGAAGACTGTCTGTTTAAAAAGTTCAAGGAGAGAATGAGAGAGTTATAATATATATTGTGAAAAGCGTGGGAAATAGATCAAAAGTTGTATCCGGAACTGGAATTAATAAACGAAAATGCATATTCGTAAAATATGAGATTTTTCATCCATTGAGGTATGACTATTTTAGCTGGTTTGCTCGTTAAGAATTCATGCATCATACTTCTGTTCTATCAGCAGAGTAGCGTGTCCCCTTGGAAAAAAAAATATCGTAGATTCATTAGACTACATTAAGAAGAAAAACCTTACCGTGTCGTGCAATATTACTCGGACTGATCGTTTAGTATGTAGCAGCGCAATGCTGAGTTGAATATCAAGAGTTAACGTATCCTCGATAGTACAACTAAAAAAAATTTCAAGTAATACAGAACGAGTGCGACAGTCCAGTTCGCGATTCAGGAAAACTTATTCATGCAAGGTGTTAAATATGTTATTCGTTGACGCTGACAATTTAGACTATCAGCCTGAGACATCAGACTATCAAGAAATGTTGGAACGATTGAGCTGAAAAGAAAATGACGTAACAAAGTGCAGTTATTACAGTCTATTCTTCCTCGTTATGGCGTGATTTTAGTATGAAGTTGTCACTTTTGAAAATGAGCTTCTTGTTTCTCATCATGATGCATCATGATGCGTGTTGAGGAAGTATGTTTTAAAATTTGAATGAATAGTGCACAATATTTTAAATTGTACAGGCAAAACATAAATCAATCATTACAAGGTGTGTTGCATTGTTGCGATTGCAATTGTGGATTGTCAAACAAACAAAAGAAAAATAGAATAAATAATCAAATAACGACGCAGTCTTCACCGTAAATATTTTAAAATTTATCGCGTAGGGTATTGGTTCCCTTATTAAGCATGTGGCTCCCATTTTCATCCCACGAAAAACAAAGGATTGAAGCGCTGTTTGTTTTGTTTCTTATTTTTGTATTTTTTGTTAGAAGTGAGCACCCATGAAAACAAAAAGAACGGAGTCAATCGGTGCCTTAATCGCTTGTTTTCGAATAGGATGAAAATGGGAGCATGAGATTACTGATGGCACACATACCCTACTAGGCTCCGAAAAATGGATAAGAATCTGATTAAGAGTGGATGGTGTGCGTAAACAATTGCAAAGTATTAACTAACCGATGAAGGTCGTAAAAAGAATTTATGATACCAAGTACCAGTATACCTCTCATCAAGTTTACTAATCCTGTAGTCTTTTTTGTTGTAGATAATATTCAATGAGACTAACTAAATTTCGTAGTAACATGATGTTTGAATGGCATGTTACATTAGGTGCAAAATATGTGTATTCACTACATTTGACATTCGAACGCCTTATTGAAACATCCGTTAATCAGAAATATGTGAGAAAAAACGTAGCATCATTCAAGTTTGGTTTGTAATATCTAAACTTCAGCTGTGGTATTGTACTGTATGTTAGATACGGAAGTTTTTGAATTTAGTTTCCTTTTGCCATAAATATTAGGAACCGATACTTTAATTGCTAGATAATGATTCGCCCCATACGTAATATATTTTTTTGAAATAAGTATTGTGAATAGAATAATTCGTGACTTGATCAGATGATCAACTATTGAGTATCAAAAGATGGAAAATAAACTAAACGTAACCCCATGCGATGTGTCATTGGAACAATCACAGTATTAATCCAGCTGGAGATACATATGTTGCCAACATTTCGAATGACAAGTGCTTCTTTTAGATGTCATATAAGTATGCGATTCGTGTCATAACTGTCTGTGAAAATATCCAAGCCCTCGGTTATCATTGTTTCACCAGTAATATATAAATACAATTATGAAAAACTCTAAAACTTTGGATAAGAGTTGATGTCATATAAATCAACATAGTTGAGCAAAACAATAATAGTTAGGTTCTGGTAACTTGATATCAAATGATTTAATATAAAAAAGAATAGATATAACTGTATGTTTATGCTACTCAATGAAAGAAATAATATGTTGATGAGTAGTATTTGAGAAGTATTATTTGAGTAGTCCACAGCGGGCGTAATCACTAAACATAAACATCATAACGAAGGCTTATAACGTTAACAGGTCATTTATATTCTGTAAATAGTCATTTACGAAATAGTTCACATAAGTATGTATTGAATGCTTTATATTAGCTGGTTTCCAAGCAAAACAATTAAACGAGTCATACTTAATTTGATCACCAGTAAATACTAAGAAGTAAAAAAAAAAATAATGAAAAAGAACATCCTTTTTTTTATAGGAAAAAGGGGATGTGGTAGAGTATCAATTATAATATTCGTTTCCCTTCGTGTGCCTCGTGCGCACCCGATAGATGTCGGTCGGTGTGCTTCGTGGCGCATGCGGTTCACTCCGTACCGCAGCGCGGGTGTTATTGCACTTGACCCTACAGGATCGTTACCACACCTCCAAAAAACCCTGAAACTCTTACTTACAAATTTTTTCGGGAATTCTTCATAAAATTTCTCCAGAAAATCTTCTGGGAATAACTCGAGAAAGTCCTTTAGGAATTCCTCGCGAATATCTCAGAATATTTTTCCAGAGATTTTCCAGAAATTCATACGAGAAAACCTTCAAAACATCCTCTGGGAATTTTTGGAGAAATTTCGTCGGGAAACTAGACATTATTCCGGGAATTTCTCTAGAAGGTCCTCCGGTTATTCCTGAAAAAACTCCGCGAGTTCCTTCTAAAACTTCACCTGAAATTCCTTCACAAATTCCATCGGCAATCCTTCCAGAAATTTCTCCACGAAGAATTCTAGAAGTACTTCTGGAAATTATTCGAGAAATTTCACTGGCAGTTTGTCAGGAAATTGCTTGGAGAACTACTCAATAAATTCACCAGGAAATTACTCACACATTAATCCGAGAAATCTTCGGTAAATCGTCTGGGAATTTCTTCAGGAAATCTTCCAGGAATTTCTTCGGGAATTTCTTCGGGAATTCCTTTTGAAATTTCTCGAGGATTCCTCCAGGAATTCCTTCGGGGATTTCTCCTGGATTTCCTTTGGAAATTCCTCCAGGAATTCCTTTGACATTTCCTCCAAGAATTTTTTCGGAAATTTCTTCAGGTATTTCTTGAAGAATTCCTCTTGGAGTTTCTTAGGAAATTCCTCCAAGAATTTATCCGAGATTTCCTCCAGCAATATCTTCGGATATATTCCTCCAGGAATTGCTTCGGGGATTCCTCCAAGAATTTCTTCGGAAATTCCTCCAGGAATTTATTCGGGAATACCTCCAGGAATTTCTTCGGACATTCCTCCAGGAGTTTCTTCGGAGATTCCTCCAGGATTTTCGTCGGGAATTCCTCCAGCAAATCCTTTGGAATTTTTTCTTCGGAAATTCCTCCAGGAATTTCCTTGGAAATTCCTCCAAGAATTGCTTCGGGAATTGCTTCAGGGATTCCTCCAGGAATTTCTCCGGGAATTCCTCCAGGAATTTCTTCAAGAATTCCTCCAGGAATTTCTTCAAGATTTCCTCCTGGAATTTCTTCGGGAATTCCTCCAGGAAATTCTTCGGGAATTCCTCCAGAAATTTCTTCGGAAATATTCCTCCGGTGATTTCTCCAGGAATTTCTACATCAATTTCTGCGTGAATTCCTCCAGGAGTTGCTTCGGGGATTCCTTCAGGATTTTTTTTCGGGAAATCCTCCGGTGGTTTCTCCAGGACTTCCTTCGGGGATCATTCCAAGAATTTCTTCAGAATTTCCTCCAGGAATTTCTTTGGGAATTCCTCCAGGAATTGCTTCGAAAACCTTTGGGAATTCCTTTAGGAATTTCTTCGGAAGTTTCTAAATTTCTTCGGAAATGACCCCACGAATTTCCTTGGAAATCCATCCAAGAATTGCTAAGGGGATTTTTCCAGGATTTTATTCAGGAATATTCCACCAGGAATTCCTGCGGGGTTACTTCCGGGAATTTGTTCGGGGATTCTTCCAGTGATTTCTCCAGATTTTTTTAAGGGGATTCCTCCGAGAATTTTCTCGGAAATTGCTCCGAGAATTTCTTTCGGAAATTGTTCCAGGATTTTCTTCGGAAATTCCTTCAGGAATTTCTTTGGGGAGTCCTCCAGGATTTTCTCGGGAATTCCTCCAGGAATTTCTTCGGACATTTCACCAGGAATTGCTTCGGGGTTTCTTCCAGGATTTTCTACGGAAAATTCCTTCGAGAATTCCTTCGGAAATTGATCCAGGAGTTTCCTTCAGGAATTTCTTTGGGAATATCTTCAGACATTTCTCCAGGAATTGCTTCGGGGTTTCTGCCAGGAATTCCTTCGGGAATTCCTCCAAGAATTTCTACGGGATTTTTTCCAGGAATGTCTTAGGAAATTCCTCCATAAATCCCTCCAGGAATCTCTTCGATCATATTTCTCCATGAATTTCTTCGGACATTCCTTCAGGAATTGCTTGGGGAATTTCCTCCAGTAATTTCTTTGGGGATTCCTCTGGGATTTTCTTCGGGAATTCCTCCAGCAATTTCTTCGAAAAGTTTCTTCAGAAATTGCTTCAGGGATTCCTCCAGGAATTCCTTCGGGGATTCATCCAGGAGCTTAAACGGGAACTCCTCCAAGAATTTCTTCGAAAATTCCTCCAGAATTTCTTCGGGAATCTTCTTCCAGGAATTTCCTCGGGAATTCCTCCAAAAATTTCGTCGAGAATTCCTCCAGAAATTTCTTCGGAAATTTCTACGTGAATTTCTTCGGATATTCCTCCAGGAATTTCCTTGGGAAGTTCTCCAAAATTTTTTTCGGAAATTCCTCTGGGAATTTCTTTGGGAATTTCTTTAAGAATTTCAACGGGAATTCCTCCAGGAATTGCTTCGGAGATTCCTCCAAAAAATCCTTCGGGGATTCCTGCAGAAATTTCTTCGGATATTACTCAAGAAATCTCTGGATATATATCCAGAAATTCCTCCGATAATGCCTCCAGAAAATCCTCTGGGAATTCCTCTAGAAATTTCTCTTGAAATTCATTTCAAATTTCCTCCGGGAATCCCTTCACAAATTCTGCCATGTATTCCTCAAGAAAGTCCTCGAGGAATTCACCCAAAAACTCCTCTGGAAGCTGTCCCAGGTTTTTTTTTTCAGAAATTCTTCCGGCAATTCGTACTGAAATTCCTCCAGGAATTCCTCAGGGAGTTTCTCCACAATTCCCTACGGGAATTCGTCCAGAAAGTCCGTAGGAAATTTCTCCAGAAATTATGATGAATTATGGAGAATCCATATATCCATAAAAAAATCTTTCAGGTAATCCTATATAATTTCCCTCATGGATGATCCAAGACATTCCCACACATAATCCTCAAGAATTCTCTCAGGGATCAAGAATTTTCCCTAGAAAATCCTCAAGAAATTCCCACAGATATTTCTCAAAATTTTTTCTCAAAGAATTCCCTCAAAAAATCCTCATGTTCTTTCAGTGGACCCTCAAGAAATTTTATCAGATTATTCATAAGGAATTCCCTAAGGAATTAATCATAAAACTTCGGCAAGGATCCTCAAAAAAATTCTTCGAAAAATCCTTAAGAAATTTTCACATGGATTACTTAACGAATTCTTCAAGTACATCAGAACATTCTCAAGGCTTTCCTTCGGGGACTACTCAAACAAATTTCGCAGCGGTTACTAAAGAAATTTCATCGGGATTTCTTGAGAAATTTCATTAGAGAGTTCTCAAGGAATCCTCAAGAAATTCCCTCAGTGATGACTTTTGGAGGAATCATTAACCGTTGAGCGATCGCGCTGTTGTATTTTGTACAACACGTTGAAAAAATCTCGCTTTTTGTACTCAGCATTAGCGTGGTGCTGGTGTAGGTGGCCAACCGCGCGACTGCTGGAAGGTAAAAGGAATATTTGGAAGAACCCTCAAAGGAATTCCTGGAGGACACCCCGAAGCAAATCCTAGAGGAATTCTCGAAGCAATTCCTGGTAATTCCTTGTGGAATTCCTGAAGAAATTAATTAATTAGTTAACGGCATTAAAATTCAAAATTTGGGTATAAGATTGTTAAAAATGTCATGAATTGTTATCTATCGCACCACAAACTTGGTTAATGATTTGTGGTATCTAGATTTGTGCTTTTGAGAATTTTACGTATGGCTGCTGGATCATGTATGCTTTCGCCTTAAACCCAAAACACCGCCCAACTCCCACATTACCTGCAGTGAAAGGTATCCTCCGGATGAGATGGCTGGTTTTTCACTTGGTCCATGTTTAAGGGTCCAACTACCCAACACTGTCTGCTAAGCACCGCGCGGAGAAAACGCCATGCTGTGAAGACCAACTCCGTACTTTATTTAATTTATATTTCATAAGGGATTATGGAAATGCACCGAATTGCAAATGCTAAATAAGGCAATTTGTATTTATGAGTGGGGCGGATCGTGAGGATGACTGTCTTGATGGCGCTCCGGATGATGATGGCGCTGATGATGATGTGGTAAAACAAACTCCCAACAACGGCCAGCACCCGACGGACGGTCCGGTCGGTGGGCCGTTTGAATCCGTTAGGAATTGAATTTTAGTAGGAAATGGGGAAATATGGGTGAAATGTGCCGGCGGAACGATACCTTTTTTGCTTGTTAATAAAAAAAGTTCAATGCCAGCATGACGTTTGATAAAGAGATTGAGCTTGAGCTCAATTGAGCGCTCGTGGTTGCTACTCCAGTCTTGTCAGAAGAAGGAACTAATGAGACTTGGGGCTAACAGGCATCTCCTGTGTCTAAATGTTAGTGATATTCTCTTTTTAGGCGTGAATTACGCTTGTTTCGTCAGTATGCAGGCCAATACGGCGAAGGAAGATGAAGTAATGTTGTATTCGTTGTCCCATGGCAGACAGGTACCACTTCACTGTGGGAAGATGAAGCGGAGTAGTTTGTAGGTTCATGGTAAGACATTTGACACCATTTCCCCCATCTCTCGTCACTGAGCGGTGAAAAAGCCTGAACTGGAATCATAATCGGATCTCGTTAGTTGGAAAAGTTTTTGACTGTCCTGCTACAAATTCATGTAGGTATCGTCCCTTCGGGATGACTGGCTCGTTAGGAGATCAGATGAACGCCCGCGCCTGATGCTAAGTGTCTAATACTTTCCCACAATGCCATCTAATATGGACATCAGCACATATAAGTACCCCCGAAAAAATAACTGAATGGCTTCTGATGGCGTTTATGGGATAGTCTAGTATCACCGTTCGCCGCAGATGAATGACGTCGGCGAGTAGAAAACCATGTTTTCGGTGAAACATCATTCTCACCAGACATTACTGACACTTATTCCCATGCATAATGAAATGCAAATGATCGCCGACTCGCTCCGCGTAGCGGAGGGAAGAAAAAGTGACCAGGCGAAAGAGGTTTGCGAAAAGGGAAATAGTTTTTAAATTCAATTTACACTTTCACCAGCACTCGTGGTCCTCGTAGCCGTGAAATAAACAAATAATGTAAACTGCCAGGAAGAGACCGTTTAAATTTGCATATTTTATATGCCAGAGGATTATAATGCGGTGTAGGTAAGTTATCAGGTGGAATGGAAGGAATCATCCTAAGTTTCGAGAAACGGTATTTGCAATAACTGTCAATTTATGCATTTATTCTAGAATTGACACCAGAAATTGTCAGGAAAGAGGCTTTCTTTTGCACATCTGGATCTCAAGACGAACGAGCTAGTTGTATACCTGTGGTATGGATTCTGTTAGATTCTGCAGCGAAGTCCACCGAATCTTTCTGCCGGGCGGAAATAATGCGTATTGAATTGCAGTGCCTCATGCTATCAAGATATTATCCACGATAATCTGAGTTTTTTAAACATTAAATTATGAACAATTCTTTTCTATTCTATTCTGTTCTATTCTATTCTATTCTATTCTATTCTATTCTATTCTATTCTATTCTATTCTATTCTATTCTATTCTATTCTATTCTATTCTATTCTATTCTATTCTATTCTATTGTAACGTTTTGACGTTTTTATTCTGTTTAAGTAAAATAAAGTTTGAATTCAGTTAGATTAAATTGTTAATTTTTTTGAATATTTCGATTTTGATTTTAAAATTTGTTTTTTTTTATAATTCATTATTAGTTTTCATGATTATTTTAGTTAATTTGTAGCTTTTGACGTTTTTATCTTTTCAAGTAAAATCTTAATTGAATTGGATTCGTTGATTTGCCTTAGAGTTTGAGCCGTTTCATTTAGTATAGATTATCCGTTTCATATATGGTTTGTGTCTAGGCTAAGCTAATGACGATTCATGTTGTATCTTATAGGACTTTTTCGATGGCGCTAAATAGTTTTACGGCCATGTGCGATTTGAATTTGGCGCACTTGTATATAATAGTTATTAGATTCAATAGACGACTGCTTCAATAGCAGGAAATTTACTTGACTAGAGAAATCGACTTGACTCCATCACTTGATAGTTGAGTCGGCTGGAGAACAGAAGCGAGCTTCGGCGACCTTCTGCCAGTTTTAAGTTTTGCTAAGGTGTGTAGTGTTTTGTAGTAATGTAAATTTGTTAAGTAGTGCCGTTTGAAGTGAATTTAAGATTAATTGTATTTGTTTTTTTTTTGTTCTGTAGTGACTTAAATTATGGTTTTTGTCGCCAGGGGCAGACGCTCTGTTCCCTGTGCGTTTAATTGTTGTTAAAAAAGGTAATTATTATAATTGAATTCGTTTGAGTGTATGTTGTTTAATTTTGTGTTCGTCTTTGGACCCTAGCGTCCAAAAGACGCTTTTTATTTTGGATTCCAAGCCATTTTTGCTGCTCCTCGCCCGCCTAAAATGGCAGTCAAACGGAGAGTAGGGAGTATATCTGGCCTACCCGCGTGCGGTTTAAGTACGAACGGGCAGAGTACCGGACCGCCGACACTCCCCCTCCGCACCTTTAATCCGGCGAACATTAACGGGAGCTAAGCAACGTCGACGATTGGCCACGAAGCACCGACCACGAAAAAGCCTGCGCAGGTACGTCGTTTTTAAGTTCATGGCCATGATAACACACACACACAACACACACACACACACTTGACGAGCATTTTGTGAAAACAATATACGCGTTAATGAATTCAGTTGTTTTAGTTTTTCTATGTTTCTATTGTTTTTTTGTTGTTTCTTAAATTATCGTTTAATAAATTCACTTCAACGACTTGTACTTGTTTGCTTGTGGTCTTTTTTCCAGTTTTTAGTTTTGTTTGAGTAAATTTCTGTTTATTGGTTCAGTTTGTGAGTTTTGTTTATTAGGTTTTTGAGTTTTTAGTTGAGCTAGCGGCCGTTCGAAGAAGCCCTTGAGTGAAGAGTCGTCTAATTAGTCGGGCAAATCAAGAATGAACCGGTGGTCTCTCGTACGCGAGAGTGGCGCAAAAGCCATCGCGTTTGAGATTCTCTTGTGCTTATTCGACGAACGGTTACATTGGCGCCCAACGTCAAAAACTATGAGTTTTCTAACTAAAATAGAAAATGTTTTGTTTGTTTGAGTTTCTGTATTTTTTGTTCCAATTTTGTTACTATAATTTCCTTTTTAGCTTAAATTTGGTTGAATTTGTACAGTTTTAAAGATATTTTTGAATTTCTTGTTTGATTTTTATTATTTTTTAGTTTTGATTACGGGTTTGAATTTAATTGAGTTCGATTCAGTATTTTTTTTTAGTTTCGCACAATTTGCGTTAATTTTTCGATATTTCCAGGGATATTTCAGACTTTATTTCATTAAATTTTTAGTTCAATTCAGTTTCTTAGTTGATTTACCTTCAGTTGATCCAAATTTGACGCTAAGATCTACTTAAAGCATAAATAGCATGTAAGTTGACCTTTTTTCTATGACCAATTGATGTTTGCCCAGATTTTCGTGTGTTTTCATTTGACATTTTGAATATTCTCTAGAGAAATTAGGTTTTGTATTTTTTGTTTTCAATTTTTTGAATATCTTTTATGAACTTGAGACGATTTGTATAATAATAGTTGAAATATATGTAAAGAAAAACGTTTTCGACGTTTTTCTCTTTTTAAGTAAAATTACCTTTGAATTCAATAACTTGTATATAGTATTGTTTGTTTTTTTTTCCTTTTTTTGGTTTTGAGACGAGTTTGGAAGACAGCCAAGCTAGTCAACCAAATAATATTCGCTTAAGGTTTTTGGTTAGCGAAAAGGCTTATGAATCTATTTTAGTATTTAGCTTATTTTATGTAAGTTTGAGAAACTAGATTAGTAGACGATTTGAAATGACTCACCCGTTTCTTTTTAATTATGCCGCGACGGAGGTTCTAGTCGATCGGTATCCGGGGTAACGGAGATGCTCCCACATCAACCGATTTTGATCGGTATCGCATCGTGTAGGTCGCGTTTCCCTGATCCGTGGTCGTCATTACTATGGCCATCTTATTCCCGTCAATGAATATCCCTCGCTGGCTAGGAGATCGTCTGAATCAACGGATTCAGGAACATTCCTAGCGTTCTAAGTGAGTTATTCTTTTTTCGTTCCGTTTCCATCGTCGTTGTACAATCTGTAAATAGTAAAAATGAATTAGGTTTATCACAAGGTTTATCAGTTGATATATTTTTTCGGTTAGTTTAATTAATAAGTTAGTTGGTTAGCATTAATATTCATTAATATTGATGCTTCGTGAAAATACATCATTATTTTCACGAGTTAGTCTTGGGTATATTCCCCAGACAACAACCGCAATAAGAAATCAATTAATTAAATCGATCGCGTCGGGCACGGAAACCAAGTCCGTTAGCGATGTTTACCTTTTTCGACGTCACGAAGAAAGGATACTCGCCATCTTGTATCACTATGAAATTTCAATGTTACTTTACCTTTTTTACCGTTTGCTGAATTTGTTCCTTTCTCGACGAAGTCCCGCGACGCATACCTGTAAATAAAACCATAAAGCAATTATTTCTTAAGACTAAATTAATAAAGGATTAAATACTCCCCCGGTTTATCCGATGAGTAAATTTATTTTCCTCCGGACTCCGCGACCGCGACGACGATCACCACCGATTTTGACTTGTTTTTATTTTTGTTTTTCTTTTTCCGTTCCTTTTTCGTCTCGCGTCGGTGACAGCGCGAACGTCACTCGCGTTGACAGTACGTTTCGTTACAGTTGGTAGTAGAACTTGCATGCAAGATTTTATGCTGTCAGTTTACATTGGATGTTTACATAGAGCTGTGCGTTATTTTTTGCAGATTCTGAGTTTTGTCAAATTGAGTTTGATGTTTAGAATTTATTTCTGCTTACGTTTATGCAGTACTTGATTGCAGATGAGTCACACAGAGTTTTGATGTGCAATCAGCTGCGGTTTAGTTCCGTTACGTTAAGGAGAGTCAGGGAGGAGGTCAGACGCAATGAGCTGATGGACTCTGATGATCCGAGTTTAAGCAGTTTGGTTTGCAAATGTGTCAACGAGGGTGTTGAAAATGCAACCAGCTGTAGTTCCGTTACGTTAAGGAGAATCAGGGAGGAGGTCAGACGCAATGAGCTGATGGACTCTGAGGATCCGAGTTTAAGCAGTTAGAGTTGCGAATGTGTCAACGAGGGTGTTGATGATGCAACTAACTGTAGTTCCGTTACGTTAAGATCACGGCTATGTAAGTTTTTTGACATTGAGGAGTTTCCATTGTGGTAATCGTTCAAGGAGTAACGGTTATGTAAGTTGTTTGACAGTGGAAAATTCCCTTTGTGGTAGTCGTGTTCGAGTCTCCGTGTTGTAAATTGCTCTATGACCATCAATGTAAACTGGACATAAGTTTTGTATTTTACGTTAAGTTTGATTCAACTGTGTAGTTTTTTTGAGTATTTTGTGAGTTATGAAAATTTGATCAGTTTCTCTGATCAAATTTTCATAAAACTGGGTGGTGTGATGTAACGTTTTGACGTTTTTATTCTGTTTAAGTAAAATAAAGTTTGAATTCAGTTAGATTAAATTGTTAATTTTTTTGAATATTTCGATTTTGATTTTAAAATTTGTTTTTTTTTTTATAATTCATTATTAGTTTTCATGATTATTTTAGTTAATTTGTAGCTTTTGACGTTTTTATCTTTTCAAGTAAAATCTTAATTGAATTGGATTCGTTGATTTGCCTTAGAGTTTGAGCCGTTTCATTTAGTATAGATTATCCGTTTCATATATGGTTTGTGTCTAGGCTAAGCTAATGACGATTCATGTTGTATCTTATAGGACTTTTTCGATGGCGCTAAATAGTTTTACGGCCATGTGCGATTTGAATTTGGCGCACTTGTATATAATAGTTATTAGATTCAATAGACGACTGCTTCAATAGCAGGAAATTTACTTGACTAGAGAAATCGACTTGACTCCATCACTTGATAGTTGAGTCGGCTGGAGAACAGAAGCGAGCTTCGGCGACCTTCTGCCAGTTTTAAGTTTTGCTAAGGTGTGTAGTGTTTTGTAGTAATGTAAATTTGTTAAGTAGTGCCGTTTGAAGTGAATTTAAGATTAATTGTATTTGTTTTTTTTTTGTTCTGTAGTGACTTAAATTATGGTTTTTGTCGCCAGGGGCAGACGCTCTGTTCCCTGTGCGTTTAATTGTTGTTAAAAAAGGTAATTATTATAATTGAATTCGTTTGAGTGTATGTTGTTTAATTTTGTGTTCGTCTTTGGACCCTAGCGTCCAAAAGACGCTTTTTATTTTGGATTCCAAGCCATTTTTGCTGCTCCTCGCCCGCCTAAAATGGCAGTCAAACGGAGAGTAGGGAGTATATCTGGCCTACCCGCGTGCGGTTTAAGTACGAACGGGCAGAGTACCGGACCGCCGACACTCCCCCTCCGCACCTTTAATCCGGCGAACATTAACGGGAGCTAAGCAACGTCGACGATTGGCCACGAAGCACCGACCACGAAAAAGCCTGCGCAGGTACGTCGTTTTTAAGTTCATGGCCATGATAACACACACACACAACACACACACACACACTTGACGAGCATTTTGTGAAAACAATATACGCGTTAATGAATTCAGTTGTTTTAGTTTTTCTATGTTTCTATTGTTTTTTTTGTTGTTTCTTAAATTATCGTTTAATAAATTCACTTCAACGACTTGTACTTGTTTGCTTGTGGTCTTTTTTCCAGTTTTTAGTTTTGTTTGAGTAAATTTCTGTTTATTGGTTCAGTTTGTGAGTTTTGTTTATTAGGTTTTTGAGTTTTTAGTTGAGCTAGCGGCCGTTCGAAGAAGCCCTTGAGTGAAGAGTCGTCTAATTAGTCGGGCAAATCAAGAATGAACCGGTGGTCTCTCGTACGCGAGAGTGGCGCAAAAGCCATCGCGTTTGAGATTCTCTTGTGCTTATTCGACGAACGGTTACACTATTCTATTCTATTCTATTCTATTCTATTCTATCCTATTCTATTCTATTCTATTCTATTCTATTCTATCCTCTTCTATCCTACTCTATTCTATTATATTCTAATCTATTCTACTCTATTCTAGTTCTATTCTATTCTATTTTATTCTATTCTATTCTATTCTATTCTAGTTCTATTCTATTCTTGTTCTATTCTATTTTATTCTATTCTAGTTCTTTTCTCTTCTATTCTATTCTATTCTATTCTATTCTATTCTATTCTATTCTATTCTATTCTATTCTATTCTATTGTATTCTATTCTATTCTATTCTATTCAATTCTATTCTATTCTGTTCTAGTTCTATTCCATTCTATTCTATTATATTCTATTCTAATCTATTCTAGTTCTTTTCTATTCTATTCTATTCTAGTTTTATTCTAGTTCTATTCTAGTTCTATTCTAGTTCTATTCTAGTTCTATTCTAGTTCTATTCTAGTTCTATTCTAGTTCTATTCTAGTTCTATTCTAGTTCTATTCTAGTTCTATTCTAGTTCTATTCTAGTTCTATTCTAGTTCTATTCTAGTTCTATTCTAGTTCTATTCTAGTTCTATTCTAGTTCTATTCTAGTTCTATTCTAGTTCTATTCTAGTTCTATTCTAGTTCTATTCTAGTTCTATTCTAGTTCTATTCTAGTTCTATTCTAGTTCTATTCTAGTTCTATTCTAGTTCTATTCTAGTTCTATTCTAGTTCTATTCTAGTTCTATTCTAGTTCTATTCTAGTTCTATTCTAGTTCTATTCTAGTTCTATTCTAGTTCTATTCTAGTTCTATTCTAGTTCTATTCTAGTTCTATTCTAGTTCTATTCTAGTTCTATTCTAGTTCTATTCTAGTTCTATTCTAGTTCTATTCTAGTTCTATTCTAGTTCTATTCTAGTTCTATTCTAGTTCTATTCTAGTTCTATTCTAGTTCTATTCTAGTTCTATTCTAGTTCTATTCTAGTTCTATTCTAGTTCTATTCTAGTTCTATTCTAGTTCTATTCTAGTTCTATTCTAGTTCTATTCTAGTTCTATTCTAGTTCTATTCTAGTTCTATTCTAGTTCTATTCTAGTTCTATTCTAGTTCTATTCTAGTTCTATTCTAGTTCTATTCTAGTTCTATTCTAGTTCTATTCTAGTTCTATTCTAGTTCTATTCTAGTTCTATTCTAGTTCTATTCTAGTTCTATTCTAGTTCTATTCTAGTTCTATTCTAGTTCTATTCTAGTTCTAATCTAGTTCTATTTTAGTTCTATTCTAGTTCTATTCTAGTTCTATTCTAGTTCTATTCTAGTTCTATTCTAGTTCTATTCTAGTTCTATTCTAGTTCTATTCTAGTTCTATTCTACCGTCTTACCCCGCTGGTTCGACACGTTTTAATACGACACTTTTTAATTCGTACCCCGCTTATTTGACACATGTCGAATTAAAAAGTGTTCAAATGTCACAGCGATGTACACTGTAAATGCAAAACAGTTTGATATAGCGCTTATACTCGCACCCGCAGCAGCTTCTCTTGCAGAAGCTAATTCCGGAAGTTCTGAGTTGTTGCTATTCGACATCCAAACCGCTTGTAGACCAACCGGAATGAACTGAGGATGGTAACAATCTTAGAAAGAACGAGCTTTTCATTCGCACCACCACAATATCTGTTGAAATTATGTTCCATAACAAATCCGGAAATCAAAACAAAAACAAAAATAGAGTTGCCAAATTTCAATGAGCATGGTCGTATAGGCTGACCAGTTTGTCGAATTAAAAGTTTACCCCGGTTATTCGACAACAGTCGGTGTCGTATTAGCGGGGTAATACGGTAGTTCTATTCTAGTTCTATTCTAGTTGTATTCTAGTTCTATTCTAGTTCTATTCTAGTTATATTCTAGTTCTAGTCTAGTTCTATTCTAGTACTATTCTAGTACTATTCTAGTACCATTCTAGTACTATTATAGTTCTATTCTAGTTCTATTCTAGTACTATTCTAGTACTATTCTAGTACTATTCTAGTACTAGTCTAGTTCTATTCTAGTTCTATTCTAGTGCTATTCCAGTACTATTCTAGTGCTATTCCAGTACTATTCTAGTGCTATTCTAGTACTATTCTAGTTCTATTCTAGTACTATTCTTGTTTTATTCTAGTACTATTCTAGTTCTATTCTAGTACTATTCTAGTTCTATTCTAGTGCTATTCCAGTACTATTCTAGTGCTATTCCAGTACTATTCTAGTGCTATTCTAGTACTATTCTAGTTCTATTCTAGTACTATTCTTGTTTTATTCTAGTACTATTCTAGTTCTATTCTAGTTCTATTCTAGTTCTATTCTAGTTCTATTCTAGTTCTATTCTAGTTCTATTCTAGTTCTATTCTAGTTCTATTCTAGTTCTATTCTAGTTCTATTCTAGTTCTATTCTAGTTCTATTCTAGTTCTATTCTAGTTCTATTCTAGTTCTATTCTAGTTCTATTCTAGTTCTATTCTAGTTCTATTCTAGTTCTATTCTAGTTCTATTCTAGTTCTATTCTAGTTCTATTCTAGTTCTATTCTAGTTCTATTCTAGTTCTATTCTAGTTCTATTCTAGTTCTATTCTAGTTCTATTCTAGTTCTATTCTAGTTCTATTCTAGTTCTATTCTAGTTCTATTCTAGTTCTATTCTAGTTCTATTCTAGTTCTATTCTAGTTCTATTCTAGTTCTATTCTAGTTCTATTCTAGTTCTATTCTAGTTCTATTCTAGTTCTATTCTAGTTCTATTCTAGTTCTATTCTAGTTCTATTCTAGTTCTATTCTAGTTCTATTCTAGTTCTATTCTAGTTCTATTCTAGTTCTATTCTAGTTCTATTCTAGTTCTATTCTAGTTCTATTCTAGTTCTATTCTAGTTCTATTCTAGTTCTATTCTAGTTCTATTCTAGTTCTATTCTAGTTCTAATCTAGTTCTATTTTAGTTCTATTCTAGTTCTATTCTAGTTCTATTCTAGTTCTATTCTAGTTCTATTCTAGTTCTATTCTAGTTCTATTCTAGTTCTATTCTAGTTCTATTCTACCGTCTTACCCCGCTGGTTCGACACGTTTTAATACGACACTTTTTAATTCGTACCCCGCTTATTTGACACATGTCGAATTAAAAAGTGTTCAAATGTCACAGCGATGTACACTGTAAATGCAAAACAGTTTGATATAGCGCCTATACTCGCACCCGCAGCAGCTTCTCTTGCAGAAGCTAATTCCGGAAGTTCTGAGTTGTTGCTATTCGACATCCAAACCGCTTGTAGACCAACCGGAATGAACTGAGGATGGTAACAATCTTAGAAAGAACGAGCTTTTCATTCGCACCACCACAATATCTGTTGAAATTATGTTCCATAACAAATCCGGAAATCAAAACAAAAACAAAAATAGAGTTGCCAAATTTCAATGAGCATGGTCGTATAGGCTGACCAGTTTGTCGAATTAAAAGTTTACCCCGGTTATTCGACAACAGTCGGTGTCGTATTAGCGGGGTAATACGGTAGTTCTATTCTAGTTCTATTCTAGTTGTATTCTAGTTCTATTCTAGTTCTATTCTAGTTATATTCTAGTTCTAGTCTAGTTCTATTCTAGTACTATTCTAGTACTATTCTAGTACCATTCTAGTACTATTATAGTTCTATTCTAGTTCTATTCTAGTACTATTCTAGTACTATTCTAGTACTATTCTAGTACTAGTCTAGGTCTATTCTAGTACTATTCTAGTTCTATTCTAGTACTATTCTAGTTCTATTCTAGTACTATTCTAGTACTATTCTAGTACTATTCCAGTACTATTCTAGTGCTATTCCAGTACTATTCTAGTGCTATTCCAGTACTATTCTAGTGCTATTCTAGTACTATTCTAGTTCTATTCTAGTACTATTCTTGTTTTATTCTAGTACTATTCTAGTTCTATTCTAGTACTATTCTAGTTCTATTCTAGTACTATTCTAGTTCTATTCTAGTACTATTCTAGTTCTATTCTAGTACTATTCTAGTTCTATTCTAGTTCTATTCTAGTACTATTCTAGTTCTATTCTAGTACTATTCTAGTTCTATTCTAGTTATATTCTAGTACTATTCTAGTTCTATTATAGTTCTATTCTAGTTTTATTCTAGTTCTGTTCTAGTTCTATTCTAGTTCTGTTCTAGTTCTATTCTAGTTCTATTCTAGTTCTATTCTAGTTCTATTCTAGTTCTATTCTAGTTCTATTCTAGTTCTATTCTAGTTCTATTCTAGTTCTATTCTAGTTCTATTCTAGTTCTATTCTAGTTCTATTCTAGTTCTATTCTAGTTCTATTCTAGTTCTATTCTAGTTCTATTCTAGTTCTATTCTAGTTCTATTCTAGTTCTATTCTAGTTCTATTCTAGTTCTATTCTAGTTCTATTCTAGTTCTATTCTAGTTCTATTCTAGTTCTATTCTAGTTCTATTCTAGTTCTATTCTAGTTCTATTCTAGTTCTATTCTAGTTCTATTCTAGTTCTATTCTAGTTCTATTCTAGTTTTATTCTAGTTCTATTCTGGTTCTATTCTAGTTCTATTCTAGTTCTATTCTAGTTCTATTCTAGTTCTATTCTAGTTCTATTCTAGTTCTATTCTAGTTCTATTCTAGTTCTATTCTAGTTCTATTCTAGTTCTATTCTAGTTCTATTCTAGTTCTATTCTAGTTCTATTCTAGTTCTATTCTAGTTCTATTCTAGTTCTATTCTAGTTCTATTCTAGTTCTATTCTAGTTCTATTCTAGTTCTATTCTATCGTCTTACCCCGCTGGTTTTTTATTCTAGTCTAGTCTAGTTCAGTCTATTCTGTCAAAGGATATGCAAAACAGGGCGGAATTGAAAGGTACATATCTGATTACATTCACTTGTAGAAGGCATACGCACCAACTTGTGACGTAGTTTGAGGTGGCGAAGCTTCTCAAAATCAATGAAATTCGGAAAATATCGATGCAGTTCATCTAGTTTAGGCATATATACGTGAAAATTCTAGTTCTATTCTAGTTCTATTCTAGTTCTATTCTAGTTCTATTCTAGTTCTATTCTAGTTCTATTCTAGTTCTATTCTAGTTCTATTCTAGTTCTATTCTAGTTCTATTCTAGTTCTATTCTAGTTCTATTCTAGTTCTATTCTAGTTCTATTCTAGTTCTATTCTAGTTCTATTCTAGTTCTATTCTAGTTCTATTCTAGTTCTATTCTAGTTCTATTCTAGTTCTATTCTAGTTCTATTCTAGTTCTATTCTAGTTCTATTCTAGTTCTATTCTACCGTCTTACCCCGCTGGTTTTTTATTCTAGTCTAGTCTAGTTCAGTCTATTCTGTCAAAGGATATGCAAAACAGGGCGGAATTGAAAGGTACATATCTGATTACATTCACTTGTAGAAGGCATACGCACCAACTTGTGACGTAGTTTGAGGTGGCGAAGCTTCTCAAAATCAATGAAATTCGGAAAATATCGATGCAGTTCATCTAGTTTAGGCATATATACGTGAAAATTTGTGCGTTGCGCTGAAAAAAAAGGTTGAATATTAACCAATTTTGAAGAGTTTGTCAACCCCTCCCCCCTAACTACGTCACAAGTTTGCACCAATGGTAGAGGGTATTCTGCTTAGAGAGTTTGAAAAGTTGGTACAAGATATTCACTAATATTTTATTCTATTCTCTTGTATTATAATCCATTTTTTTGTAATCTTTTATCAATTGCGAACTTAGCTAAAAAATGCAGAAAAAAAAATTAAGAAAATCAACTCTATATGTCATTGACCAAAAGTTTGGGGTCACCCCTCAAAATGATGTATCGACCAAAAGTTTGGGATAAATTTCATTTCTTCTTGAGGTATTTTAAACATAATGAGTGATATTTATGGCTTAGGCATTGATACATATTTGTTAAAATTTGTATACTAAAAATTAATATAAAATCATCTTATTTTTTGAAAAGTGGTGGAATGTGTTAACTCTTGCTAACACTTTCACGCAAAAAAATTAATACGTTAAAGGCAAAATTAAAGGCACGATACGTTGGTTTAGTTTATTATTTTAAAAATAAGCTAAAAATAATTGAAATTGAATTAAAGATGACCAGGATATCACCAAATCACTTTTCCGAGTTTGTGACTCTAAATTTTTGACCGGTACATCATTTTGTGTTGAAGGGTTACCCCAAACTTTTGGTCGATGACATAAAGAGTTGATTTACTTAATAACTATTTTTCTAGATTTCTTAACTAAGTTCGGTGAAAAGCAGTTGAAAGCTAATAGAAAATAGGTTATATTGCCGTTCTTATATTAAAATTTGGTCGACTACCGTAAGTTTAAAGTTGTTTTCTAAAAAATGCTGCAGCTTCAGGTTAAGTTTACTTATATTTTTTTTTGTGAAAATTTCACCTAAATCATGAGTTCTAGGTTTTGAAATCTGACGGAAATTGGCGGAGAGATGGGTGTATTTTCCATTACAAAAAGTTTCTGGCCAGAGGGAGAATCGAACCCGTCACCCTCAGCATGACTAGCCGTTCGCTAACCAGATCGGCTACATATATGAGTTCTAGTCATAGAATGTGCACAGACAAACAGACGTAACACTCTGATAATTCCCATCGTACTTCGATTTAACGATCTTTTTCAAAATTTAATAGTTGGCCAACTACCCACCTGTGGCGCTCAAATCGTTTTTGTTCGAGTTTGACGTTTGCTCACTAGCGCCACCTAGTTGAAGGTCGGCCAAACTTAGTCATTTTAGCATTGGGCGAATATGTTTCCGTGACTATGATTTGAATCGAAAAATGTTCGAAGTGTTACGTCTGTTTGTCTGTGGAATGTGCTTGGTGAAGAGGCTAATGTTGCATACCAACTAACACTAAAAATGACTGATGGTATTTAAATCGGAGGTTTTTTCTTCTTTGAGCATGAGCTATTCTTTCGAGTCATGCTGTTATGGAGATTGGTTGCCATTACAGCTGCCAACAATGTGATCAAATTTTTCCTTCTTTTAAATATATGCTATTCTTTGGAGAAATACTTTCATAGTTATGTAGGCGATCAATAATGCATACTTGAGCGCGGAAAACAGTTCTAAAGGTGTCATTAGACTGTTTGTCATTATGACAAATATTTGCCATTGAAGCCCGACATCCATCCAAGGTTGCTATGATTCACGTTGTATTGGTCATTTGTTGGGTTTGTTTAGGCAAATATTTGTCATGTCTAATGGGACCTTAACGCTTTCCGATTTCGAACATAGTAACGGAAGAATGTTCGTCCAATGAACCATTAACCAATGAGCAATGAGCGGTAGTGTGCGTCAAATGTCAAACTCAAGCAAAACCAATGCAAGTGTCAGGGCTGAGTGGTCGGCCAACTAGCAAATTTTCATAAAGATCATTATATCAGTGTGCGATATGAATAATTATAGTGTTATGTCTGTTTGTCTGTGATGTTAGTGTAGCCTTTAAACTCGCATGACTGCCTTTAGGCTCGCCGTTTGAAAACTAGTCGAATCATTATTTCAGCCTTATGCTATTTCAGCCTTTAGACATTTTCAGCCTTTTGTTATTTCAGCCTTTCGTGTTTCAGCCTTTTGTACGTAACCCGAAAACAAATATTCAATTCTTCATAAATTCTACAAATTCAGGAAATCCATCCAGGGATTCCTGCAGAATTTCATCTAGTTACTCTCTTTTTTTTATTTTTGTGTATTTTAACTTAAATGCTAATTCTACACTCACATCTAGTTACTGTCTCTAGAGATTTCTTAATGTTTTTTTTTCGAAAATTTCTTTTGAAATTCTTTTAGGGGGATCCTAAGAAAATCTTTTAATTTATTTTGAAGTTTCTCTAGAAATTTTTCGAAAGTTTCTTTCAGATATTCCACCTGACATGATGAGAAAATTCTCCAAAGTTTTCTTTTGTCACACTTTCTACAGGTTTATTACTCTTCTTTCAGAAAACCTTCCAGGAATTCCTTGGAAAACTTTCCTCGGTGTACTTCAAAAATTTCTTCAGCGATTCCTTCAAGAAATCCTCCAGGGATTTAAAAATATCTTTCAGATAGTGGGATTTTGAAAGATTTCCACTTTGGATTCCCTTAGAAAATCTTCCGTTCATTCCTTTGAAAATTTTTTAAGGTGTTTCCTATAGAAATTCTTCCACAGATTCTTTAAGAGTAACGTATCAATTTCCTCCAAGGATTCTTTTATAAAGTTCTTTGAAAATTCTTTTACAGGTTGCTTTAGAAGATCCTCTTGTGATTCATTCAGAAATTTCTTCAAGAACTTTTTCAAAAAATCTTGAAACGATTGCTTCCGAATTTGCTGCACAGATTCCTTTGGATTGCTTCAGATATTCATCCAAGCATTTCTTCTAAAACTTCTCCAGTTTTCCTTTCATAGTTTCTTCAAAAGATTCCTCCACAGAGTTTTCTATGGCTTAGTCTGGAAAACATTCCATGCCCCAGAAATTCCTCTGTGATTTTTTTTTAGAAAATCCCATCGAATACGAGCTTTCAATATTCCTTCACAAATTTCTTCAGAAGTTTCTTTCATATTTTTTTAGAGATTACTCCAACAATCCATTCAGATTCCTCCAATGATTTATTCAGAAAGCCTGGAGTCGTTCCAAAATTCCTTCAGAGGTTCATAATCTTCAACAGGTCAGACTTTATTGCAAGAATTCCTTCATAACATATTCCGAAGACTCTTTCAGAAATTCTTCCAGGGGTTGTTTTGAAATTCCATCAAGCATTCCTTTAGAAAGTCTTTCAAGAAATCCTTTGAAAAATCATTGCGGGAGATGATTACCCACGGAAGTGCGTTTGGAAATAAGCTGCAAGTGATATTTTGATTTGTTTTCTGTGAGGTGCCAGGAATTGATGCGGGTGCCCAAGTAGTTCGAAACCCTGGTTACAGAGATATCCACTGGCTTTTTTTCAGAAATTCTTCCTACTAATTCACCAGATATACGTTCACGGATTCTTGGACGAGTTCTTTCAGGAAATCGTGCAGGTTTTTTATTAAGAGTTTTCTTCAGGATTTTTTTCTAAAAATATCGCAAGAGATTTTTTTTAAATGCAATTCTTCTTCTATTTCTTCAGGACTTCAGGATTTGGAGGAATTCTTAGAAGGACCTGTGGAAGAATATCTGAGCCTCCACAGGTTCTTCCAATTATTTCTCTGCAGAGATGCGCATAAATTCAAGTAAAATTCTTCATTTCATTTAGCATTTTCATTTAATCTTCATTTAGCATTTGCTTCACAAATCCATTTAAAAGTTTCTTCAGCGGCTTCTTCTGAAATTTATTCAGGGTTTACTTCAAAAATATCTTCAGATGTTTCTTAAGTATTGCAAGGTTTTCTTCATGAGTTTTAGTGAGGGTTTCTTAAAAAAAATCCGTGTTTTTTTTTACGAAATTCATATCGGCATCAAAGATCGAAGATTTTTATTGTCATGGCTATGATTGATGGTTAGCGGATAAATTGAGAAAATAAATACAGTGATGATCATTATTTCTGTTGCTTTTCTTTCACACTTTTTGTGCTCTATGTAGCAACACAACAAATTCCCGAATGCAATTTCTGTGTTCATCTCCTGTTTATTTACCCGTTCGGATAGCAATCACCCCTCCAATATCCTCATCATTCAAATTGATTTCAGTTTCATTGCTTCCTGCTGAGCGCACAAACAATTTAATACCCGGTCCTAATGCCGACAACTTCTGCAATCAACCTTTTCGCCGTACGCTTAGCTAGGGTAGGTAGGTATTACGTACCGTTTTGTGCGTCTGAACGCAAATTCCCTTTGCAAATATCAGTTGCTAAGAATATCACAAAGAAATTGAAAGTTTGTCACTGTTTACATTTTTGCGCTTTCTACGCAACCTTTTCCGACGACGACGTCTTGTGTCCCCTCCCAGGAAAAGGTTGCAAAAGTTGCCCCCCGCCTTTACGGTGTGATGTTTTCTTGTGTCCTATACACCTACCTAGATGCCAACGGAAAAGTACACGCTGCTGCTGCTAGGAGGAAGTTTGTCATTTCGCTAAAATTGTCATTGCCGTTTCTCAACTCGTTTCCGGTTCTCGGGGAGAGAGCTCCTGTGTGGCTGTGATTGGTCTCGGTATAAACTTGTTGTCGAATATGTACGATCTTCGTTGATTGCAACTGTGAGGGTGGCGTATGGTTACTAGGGTTGGCAAGGTTTTTTTTCGCTTTTTGAAAGGATTAGAAGTGTCGTGAATACTCCAAAACACGGTGATGTAACGACGAAATCGTTCTCTTTCTCTCCTATAGAAAATTAGAAAACAACAGGACCAACACCTGCCATATATATCAACATATATGTATATCAATAATTTCACTTTTACTTACCTTACCGCTCAGATTAAGGCCTGAATGTCCTCTGCCGTACATATGAATTGGGTTTTAAATTAAGAAAAATGTATTGATTTTTCGATTTCATACGAAGGAGCATCTTTTTCTGAGCCACTATGATTTTTTTCAGATTTTTAGAACTTTATTTTGGTGCCTAAAATCAATTTCAAAGATAGTTTTTGAAATCACCTTTTGACAGCTGGGCAACTGCTTGACAGCTCAGCCCAGTACAAAATGCGACGAGGGGTGATCCGACAAATCGCTCCCATACAAACTTCAAATTGATTTTTAAATAGGTTCCCGGGCACCAAAATTCATGAAAATTTGGATTTCGGCTCAGTTTGGCATGCAGATTCCGAATATGAAATCATCTCAACACCGCTAAAGAAGCCAATTGTCTCCATTCTACTCGGTCCATGGCTGTGTTTCTCCAGTTCCGTACTCTGCGAAGGGTCCGCAGATCTTCCTCCACTTGATCGACCCATCTAGCTCGGTGCGCACCACGTCTTCTTGTACCGGTCGGATGACTCTCGAGAATTATTTTTGTCGGGTTGCTATCCGACATCCTGATGACGTGACCCGCCCACCGTAGCCTCCCGATTTTCGCGGTATGGACGATGGTTGGTTCTCTCAGCAGCTGATGCGGCTTGTAGTTCATTCGCCTTCTCCAAGTCCCGTTTTACGTAACACCTTCCGTTGGAAAACTGCAAGGGCGCGTTGGTCCTCTGCACGTAGGGTCCATGTTTCGTGCCCATAGAGGACGCCCGGTCTAATCAGCGTTTTGTAGATAGTTAACTTCGTGTTACGGCGAACTTTATTCGATCGTAGAGTTCTGCGGAGTCCAAAGTAAGCACGATTTCCTGCCAAAATGCGCCTCTGAATTTCTCTGCTGGTGTCGTTGTTGGCGGTCACCAGCGAGCCCAAGTACACGAATTTTTCAACCGCCTCGATTTCATCACCGTCGATATAAATTCGGGGTGGCGGCCGCGTTGATTCTTCCCTGGAGCCCTTTGCCATCATGTACTTTGTCTTCGACACATTAATAACTAATCCGATTCGCCTGGCTTCACTGTTTAGTCGGATGTACGTTTCCGCCATCGTCTCAAATTTACGAGCAATAATATCTATATCATCAGCAAAACCAAGCAGCTGAACGGACTTCGTGAAAATCGTACCACTCGTGTTAATCCCCGCTCTCCTTATTACATCCACTCCTCCGGTAATACTTCCTCCTCCCAAATCTTGGTAATGACCCACAGTGTAGTGCTCTCACCAGTGCTTCTCCACCGTATTTTAGAAGCTCGCTTGGTAGTTGATCTGCTCCAGCGGCTTTATTGTTTTTCAACCGGCCCTGGTCCGGAGGCCAGGGACCGGAAGTCTTTCATTCCTGTACACATACTCCTAGATCTGTTAGCACGCCACTTTCGGTGCTTGCAACGTCGCCATTGAGGTTGCTCATCGTAATGCTGCCGCCACCTCTCGACCACTTCACGCTCGCTCGTGAGAATATTCTCTTGATTATCTCGGCACATGTCGGCTTGTGGCACAAAGCCTATGCGCGAGCGGTTTATTTTTTCATAGAACTTCCGTGTGTCCTTAGCGCGGTACAGCTCTTCCATCGCTTCACGATCTCGTTCTTCCTGTTGGCGCTTCTTCATCCGGAAAACTGGGCTCTGCCTGTTCCGCACCTGTCAGTAACGTGCCTCATTCGCTCTCGTACGGTATTGCAGCATTCTCGCCCATGCTGCATTCTTCTCGTTTTTCAACTGTTCACATTCGCAGTTGTACCAGTCGTTTCTGTGATTCGGAGTCGCGAAGCCTAGTGCTGTAGCCGAGGTACTATGGCGGATCGGATGTCCCTCCAGCCATCTTCAAGTGTAGCTGCGCCAAGCTGTTCTTCCGTTGGTAGGGCCCAGTGTTGAAAATTTCATTTCGTCATATCTGAATTCAACCACCTACAGCTCATTTTAGAAGCTGAATCTGAGAATAAGGTATATGAAAAACTTGTGAAGCTGGACCAGTTCTGCAAGAAAGTCACAGAAAAACTACAATTTTTCGAATATTTAAGGTAAATGTCACGGACTTCCTTCGAAAAATGCCAATGATATTCACGGTGAATATCATTTGGCATTTTTTAAGGGTAGTCCGTGACATTTACCTTAACATATTCGAAAAATATCAGTTTTTCCGTGACTTTCTTGCAGAACTGGTCTAGCCGCACAAGTTTTCCATACACCATATTATCAGGTTCAGTTCCTAAAATGAGCTGTAAGTGGTTGAATTCAGATATGACGAAATGAAATTTTCAGCACTTGTAGGGCCACTTCTAACTGCTGCGCGTAGTCTTGAGCCACTTCTATGTTATGCAGCTGCTCGATGTTGAGCCGCGGCATTCGACTGCGACGCGTGGTGATAACTGTCGAAAGTTTTGAGCGCATGCATACAGTGACTAAGTAGTGATCCGAATCTATATTCGTACTGCGGTATGTGCGGAAATTGGTTATATCCGAGAAGAATTTACCGTCGATTAGAATGTGGTCGATTTGGTTTTCTGTTTGATGTTTGGGTGATCTCCAGGTGACTTTGTGGATATCTTTGCGGGGGAGAAGGTGCTTCGGACTACCATACCACGGGAGGCTGCAAAGTTTACGCATCGCTGGCCGTTATCATTCGATACGGCGTGGAGGCTGTTTCGCCCGATTACCGGTCTGTACATTTCCTCCCTTCCTACCTGCGCGTTCATGTCGCCGACAACGATTTGCACGTCACGCGGCGAGCAACCATCGTATGTTTGCTCTAACTGCGCGTAGAACGCTTCTTTCTCGTCATCAGGTCTCCGAACGTGTGCCTGGAGCAGTGGACGTTGATGATGCTGCAGTTGAAGAAACGGCCCTTAACTCTTAACATGCACATCCTTGCGTTGATCGGTTGCAACCCGATCACACATTGTCGCATCTTGTCCAACACTATAAATCATGTTCCCAGTTCATTGGTGGTGCCACAGTAGAAGGTACCCAAGTAACAATTTGATGTTGATTAAGCGCTTCTCTAACTTATACTAATCAACCTTAATTTGAAGAAAAGCTGTGCAAAAAAAGTGTAAACATCTGCTCAGTATTTAAACACCCAATTTTGGTGATTTTATCCAACCATAAGTTGATTTAAGCTCTCCATGAAGCTGGATTAAGGTTGAAGAAGCGCTTATATCCGAGCGAAAAACGCTTATCATCCTTTATCCAGCAATTATTCAGCAAATGGGAATGATTTATGATTCTATTTATAGAACAGACAAGGATCAGGTGAAGTTTTAGAGTCGCTTAATCATCTTTAGTTCAGCAATTCATCATCACTTATGCAGCACTACCAAATAAAAAAAAAACCCACAGAATTTAAGCCAGAATTGCCAGGACTCTTGGTCTAGATGTAGAATAGTAGTTCATAGTTGCTGAAATTGAAATATTTAAATGATGATTATAATTGAGTATCGAACTTCGGTGCATTGATTCATAGTCACTTACCTTAGCATCTGCTCCACCTGCAATGGTACGAGCTTAGTGATTTGTGAAAGAACAAGCTAGATACCGTCTGAATAAAGGTTGAACAGTTTTGAACAAAGGCTGTGTTGAGGTTGAATAAGCGGTGGAAGTGCTTTGTTACGAATGCATGGATTGGCTGTCAAAACATCATTGTTTTGTTTACAGTTCAGTGCTCTTCGGTTCGGTTATCGTAAAACACCGCTGCAGTCTCTCTGACTAAACAGAAGTACAGGTTCATAATAATTATTCCACGGTGGGGATAACAAGTATCTGTTATCTATTTTTAGAGAAAGCTTGTTGTTTTACCGTTGTCGAAACGGTAGAACGCGGAAAAACCCTCATCTCCATCGTGCCTCAACGTTGGGTCAACGGAAACGTTTTGATGTGGCCAGAAAAAAAAACTGCTACGATCATCAAAGACCAGTCGTCAGCCCTGTCCTCAAAATGGTACAAAATTCCCTGCACACTGAAACAAAAGTTCTTCAAGACGTTCGCGGAAGCGGAAGCTCAGACAGCGGAAATGTCTGGTCACACTGATTCGGACTCCACGCAACTACTCCCTGTAATCAAATTCCGAACTAAAGGAGCTGCGAAACAAATCTTGGAAGCCAACTTCAATGGAATGATGATCAACCTAGGTATCTTCCACCTGGAATGTCCTTGATGAAATTGCTAGTGTTCTGAGGCATGGCCAGTAATGTTCGTGGAACGGAAGGCAGATCATTATCTCGATATTGGTGTTTTATAATCCGTAAGAGATCTTTTAAGGCTTGATGCCTTATGTTATGTTCAATTGCCCATTTCCGTAATGATCCTCTTGGTTCCTCATTGTATAGGTTTGATTCACAACCGAGCACCTCTGCCATATGATCGATTTCTTCTTCCACCGGTTCGTAAGATAATGAATCCCTTATACCGTCACCTTCAATACCATAGTCCTCATCTCTGACCGCGTCACTGGGGCCGACCGATTCTCTTTCCTCTGGTAGTTGTTCAATATCAGATATACCGTTGATTAGAAGGCACGAAATGTTGCTAATTGGCAAATTGAGAGATGAAATTTGTGAAAAAAAAATCGCGTTCTGGTGGAATTCGAACCCACGACTCCGTATTCGCTAGACCGGCGCTTTAACCAACTAAGCCACAGAACAGGTAATGGTTCTGCGGAATAGAAAGCCAAACTGACTTCGAAGCCGCACTGTGAACACTCCTATTTCACAAACTCATCTCTCTTTTCGGCTTAGATGCCAATCCACAACACACTCTTGTTTGTGCCCACTAACTACAAGTGCGAGCGTATTATTTATATCAGTGGTGCTCAGGCTGAAGGATACCGCGGGCCAAATTTACAATTCGAGATCAACCGGCGGGCCGCATAGAATATCGATAAACAAAAACAACAAAAAGAACCATTTTACAACACATTTATTGAAAATCTAAACTGTTCAGAACTTGTGTAAGGGTCAAACTTGCTTCATGTAGTTTTTATTTTTCGTTAAGTGACAAAAATTGACTAATAACTGTGGTTCTACAATTAATTTGGCAGAACTTTAAGTTTTTTTTTGTATTTCAAGGAAAACAAAGCACAATTTAGATTCATAGGCTTGCTTTAGAAAACTGTATGAGTTTCAAATTGAAATTTAAACAAACAATTTAGAAGTCGCCCCTAGATTGCCTTGAAGCCACTTCAGAAATTTCTCATGCAACTTTTATATGAATTTCTCCTGAATCGCTCCAAAAATGCTGGATCTTCTTTTGAACTTTATTCTGGAGTTGGTCCAGAAGATTTTCAAGCAATTTCTTCATCAGCTTATCTTGAAATTGCTTATTCAGAAAATTTTGTGGAGTTTCTTTTAGTATTTCTAGAATTCCCTTGGAAAGCCTCTAAGAACTTTTTTTGGATTTACCTTTGGAACTGCTCTGAAGTTACTTCACGATTTTTTCAAGAATCTTTTCCAAGTATTTCTTCAAGAATAGCTTCCGAATTATTCCTGAAGCTTCTCTAGAAATTTTCCTGGAGTTTCTCGAAGATTCTAGTGAAGTATTTCCATAAGTCTCTTCTGGAGTTGCAGCTAAAGATTTTTATTACAGTCTTTTAAAAATATCTTGAAGTTTTCTTTGAACTTCAACATAAACCAGAATCTTGTACCGACTTTTCGAACCCTCTAAGCAGAATACCCTCTTCGAATGAGTGTAATCAGTTTCGTACCTTTTAATTCCGCCCTACGTTGCTTATCCTTTGACAGATACGCGTATTTCGACTACCACTTGTAATCTTCCTCAGTGTCCTCAGTGTCAGTTATAACAAGTGGTAGTTGAAATACGCGTATCTGTCAAAGGATAAGCAACATAGGGCGGAATTTAAAGGTACGAAACTGATTACACTCATTCGAAGATAAACCAGAATGTTTCATAAATATTTCCCAAAGTGCCTCCAGGAATGCTGCTATCGAAATTTATCCTAAAGATGCTCCGGATTTTTTCTGCTTGAGATTCTTTACAATAATTTTTGACAGTTTCTTAAAAATTATCTTTTAAAGTTGCTTCAAGATTAATGTTCAGATTTTCCTCAGGCATTGCTGCAATTGATCCTGGAATGTTGTTTGTAGTTTTCAGAATATACTAGCTGTACCCGGCAAACTTAGTTTTGCCTACTGCGTTTTTTGACGTTTCAAGTCTCTAGTCAAGTCCAAGTCCCCGTTCAAAATGCACAAAAACCCGATTTTCAAAAAAACTCCCAATTTCTTCATGTTTTAGGCCTCATAAACCTTCCTTGGGTGAAAACTAACAGAACAAAACTTAGACAACCCAAATCGGTCCATCCGTTCGCAAGTTATGCGCGGTCCCACGTATGCCACTGCATTTTTATATATATAGATTTTGTTGCTTGTTTGAGATATTTCAGCTACAGTGGCACCGTGGCACCAGAACTATTTTTTTCGTGACTGGTTTTGTGGCTTAGCTATACGACGCCGGAATATTTCGGAGTCGTGAGTTCGAATCTTACCGGAACAGATTGTTCTTTTTGTATTTTTAAACATTTGTTTTGTGTTTAACACTGTGAAAATTGATCAGCTAAACTTTTTTGTACGATTTCTTAAGAAACTGAACGAGTTATTCCAAAAAAAAATCGTCCAAAAATTTCTGTTAGTCGAAAAGTGCTCCGCGGGCCGCATCTCAAGGCTTGGAAGGCCGCAGGATGAGCACCACTGATTTATATGATGCAGAGACTTACTCTCGCACTCCGCATACCTAGCCACCAGGCAGTTTGTTTTGCTGGCGGAGTGCGAGAGTAAGTCTCGGCTTCATATAAATAATTCGCTCGCACTTGTAGTTAGTGGGCACAAACAAGAGTGTGTTATGGATTGGCATCTAAGCCGAAAAGAGAGATGAGTTTGTGAAATAGGAGTGTTCACGGTGTGACTTCGGAGTCAGTTTGGCTTTCTATTCCGCAGAACCATTACCTGTTCTGTGGCTTAGTTGGTTAAAGCGCCGGTCTAGCGAATACGGAGTCGTGGGTTCGAATCCCACCAGAACGCGATTTTTTTCACAAATTTCATCTCTCAATTTGCCAATTAGCCACATTTCGTGCCTTCTAATTAAAAGTTTTTCCAGTATGTTTCAGACATACCAGCTAATCTGGTAAAATGCCAGTAAAATGGGCAATATGTATCATTATACCGTTGATGCCTTTTAGATATACAAATGTAATATTTGGTCAAGCAATACTTTATCATATATTAATTCTGTACAGATTACCTTTCGATAATGTAACTTCTGCAGCAGATTCGCAATCCATCGTTTTATGATCGAAGACGATAAAATCCCTTTCTTTATTTTCAGAAAACATGGTCTTCTACACTTTTTCACATTTCTCACGTCTTTTTTTAAATTGCGGTAATAAGTACCATTGCTTTTGAATGTTATTTTAGATTTACAATCCATTTTTGTGAATTATTATGATTCGCACAATTTTCTCACTGATAGTTTGTTATTAACATTAAAGGCTGAATAAAAGAGCCCTAGTGCATAACTTTCAATATTGTAGAAAGGCTGGATAAATGTATTTAGAGAAGTTGGATAATCTTCTGTTGAGTATCGTATTCAGCATATGATGAGAAGCTGAACGAAAGATACTTTGTAAACTCAACAAGATGACTCTCACTGTTCAGCTACCATTGTTACTTGGGTAGTAACTCGATGCCCGCTTTTCCACACTTTCTGTCCAGTCCAACAACGCCACGATGTAGATGTCGCGAGGATGTAATTTGTCGTAGATTATCCAGTCACATCCTGCGAAACCAAGTTACTTGCAATTCTATGTTCCCACGTTTCCGATCGCAGTTCTTCAACGAGTGGGTCTTTGCTTATTGTATCGAGCCGTAATTTCTCGTATGTTATTCGTAATGGGGATTTTTACGGGTGGCTTATTGGATCTACGCGAACAACACTCCTGTCGAGTTAAGTACTGTTTTTTTGAATTCCACTAAGAATTTGCATCCTTTGATAGATACGTATTTCGACCTCAACTGTAAGGTCGTCTTCAGTGTCTTGTACTTGACTCGACTTGACGTGTCTTATACTTGAGTCGAGTCAAGTACAAGACACTGAAGACGACCTTACAGTTGAGGTCGAAATACGTATCTGTCAAAGGATGCAAATTCTTAGTGGAATTCAAAGGAGCAGTACTTAACCCGATTATCTTTTTATTTACAGATATTCCCCTAACAAGCCCAGGTTAATCATCAACACTCCTGTGTCACCAGAGGGCCATCGTGCCAGTTCTGTTCAGCGCCCCAACCAACACTGCACAATGGTCCGAATCCACGTTTTAGCAGGAAAAAAATCCGTATCTCTGTTTTCGTTAATTTTAGGCATTTGGTGTCTTCAGAGAAGTTGTTTGAATTTGTTTGCTGCATCTTTTCCAAAAATTTTTGATTAGGGTGGTCCGCGTCCTAACTCAAATCTGGAATAGAACTTTTAAATTTCAAGTCATACGCGATCGAGTTCTTCAGCAAAGTTGTAGGCAATGCTATTTTGAGCAACTTTGCCGAATACGCCGTTTATCTAGCTCTTAATTTGAATATAGTAGGCCAATTTTAAGTTTTGACTTAGGGTGAGCCACCCAAAAACGGTTTTTTCGCAATAACTTTTTTATTTGATTTTTTTCGCAGATGTGAGCTTCGGAGCATTTGAAGAGCAAGTAATGACGCATATTTGTTCTGAACATTGCATGTTGCTAGGTCTTGTCATTCAAATGTTATGAGCAATTTTGACTTAAAATCAACGATGTCTTCAAATGCTTATATCTCTAGGAGCTGGTAAAATAAAAAAAGTTCTTTAAGCGGCATTTGGAAGGTCACACATAAAGCCAAATGTGGAGCAAATATTACAAGAACGTTATTTTTTAAATTGGAATAAATCGACTCCAAAAATCCCCCTATAAATTGAAAAAACTACTTATAACTCATACAATTTCAAAGATAGAGTCAAACTGTCTTCGGAGAAAATGTAGGTTTTTGCCATGCCTAGAAGTTTTCCATACACGATTTTTTTTGCAAAACGTGAAACAAAAGCTTGAAATTGATAATTTGATTCTTAGGGGTACATGCTATGTTTTACTAGGAAATCAGAACGATTATATTCTTTAAAAACAAATTATCAACTTCAAGCTTTCGTTTCACGTTTTACAAAATAGTCGTGTATGGGAAACTTTTAGGTATGGTGAAAACCCACATTTTTTCTTTAAAAACTTTAAAATTGCATGAGTTATAAGTAGTTTTTCGATTTTTTAAGGGGATTTTTGGAGTCGATTTATTCCAATTAAAAAAATAACGTTCTTGTGATATTTGCTCCACATTTGGCTTTATATGTGACCTTCCAAATGCCGCTTAAAGAACTTTTTTTATTTTACCAGCTCCATGAGATATAAGCATTTGAAGACATCGTTGTTTTTAAGTCAAAATTGCCCATAACATTTGAATGACAAGACCTAGCAACATGCAATGTTCAGAACAAATATGCGTCATTACATGCTCTTCAAATGCTCCGAAGTTCACATCTTCGAAAAAAATCAAATAAAAAAGTTATTGCGAAAAAAACATTTTTGGGTGGCTCACCCTAAGTCAAAACTTAAAATTGACCTACTATGTTCAAATTAAGAGCTAGATAAACGGCGTATTCGGCAAAGTTGCTCGAAATAGCATTGCCTACAACTTTTCTGAAGAACTCGATCGCGTATGACTTAAAATTAAAAAAATCTTTTCCAGATTTGAGTTAGGACGAGGACCACCCTAATCAAAAATTTTTGGAAAAGATGCAGCAAACAAATGCAAACAACTTCTCTGTAGACACCAAACGCCTAAAATTAACGAAAACAGAGATACGGATTTTTTTCCTGCTAAAACGTGGATTCGGACCATTGTGCACTGGGACGACCACGCTGATGAGGCTACTGCATTGGATCAAGCTGGGCGTGATGCTGCATTTCTTACTTAGGCGCTGAATGCCAGAACACACATTGTTTGAGTCGACCTTTTTTGGTGAACAGACGCTCGGGACGTACCTCCTCAATCCATCTGAAGTCAGAAGGACAACAGTGCCCAGGCTGCACTATTAGCTAAGCACACAACTTTTAACTCGCGGCCTTTGTCATCGCTTGACCCGTGGATGCGGAACCACCGCTCCATACACCTTCCTAAAGTTTCATGGCATTAAGCAATCGCTTGATCTCTGCAGATTGGAACCATGTACTCGATCTTGTATATGAGGTTCTTGATTTTTATTTAGCTTGTTTCACTGTTGAACAACTCGAAGCAGAAGTGGTTCTTGAAGAAGGTCTAGCTGAGCTGTAATGATTTGGACTATGGGAACGTCCAAGTATTATCCCGACCACGCATGACACTTTAGCATTGCGGTTTATTCATTTTTGCTTTACGTGATGGCAATGAATAACAGCCATCGCAACTTTCTTCTTTTACCGGGCAGTAGGACCTGTAGCTGACGTTCTCAATCGTTTCAAGACTTTTCGTATATGCAACTATGTACGATCATCCATAATTGGTAAAGGAGTTATCGTGAAAATCGCAGTCTCTGGCGAGGTCCGAATGAACTGTATAGTTTTCCTCACGGCATAAATATCACAAGGCAGGCTAGTAACTTATGTAAACATCAATTTTGGATGTAAACATGTGACGTCGTTCTTATCGTTTTACGTTGATCAAATTGGTGTGGGGTACTAGACCGCCTATGAACGATTTTAACTACGTCATCAAAAAACTGTCAGATTTCCGGAATGTATCACCTTCTAAATATTGTACACCGTGGTTTTCCTGAAATCCTTACGCAGTTTTGCACACCGTTGGTTGCTTTGATCAGGCTGGTCAGCTTCCTAGGAAAGCCGTTTTTGTCCATGATTTTCCATAGCTCTACACTGAAAAACAAAAGAACCCAAATTTGAGTATTTTTAAACTCACTTTTGAGTTCTTTTTTGCATCCTGTTTCATTCGCTGTCTTTATTGTTGTCAGAGAGTGAATAGCAAAACAACCTAACTTTGAGAGTTCGATGCGGGAAGCCAAAATTGAGTAAGTGGCACAGTACCGAAAGTTGAGTAATTTTTACTGACGGTTGAGTAAAAAGAACCTTGACTTTAGGTACTTTGGCCGTATACGCCTAAATGCAAACTACCTACCTAAACATTGACTCCAGCAACTCAAATTTGGCTTCCCGCACGCAACCCCGAAGTTGGGTGGAATGAACTCACTTTTGGGTACTTTCGTTTTTCCGTGTGTATGGTCGATATCGCCCTTTACCGCCTAGATGTCGATGAACATATGTGTGTTGGGACCCTGTATTCACGGCATTTCAGGAGGATTTGCAATGCGGTGAAGATCTGGTCCTTTGTCGACCAGCCGTCAATGAAGCTGGCTTGACAACATCCCATGAACTTATTTGTTATAACCAAGGTCTTACCTTTACTGGAACTTCAATGGTCGTCTTTCTTGTGAATGGGACAGAATACCCCTTCGGTTTCCAAGGTCCTGACTATCAAGCGGTGCCGGGTGGGAGGTGGCCAACTTTTCTGGGCTCATCTTGGTGAACTTAGGTGCGATACCATCCTTACCAGCTGCTTTGCTGGTTTTGAGCTGGTGAACGGCATCCTTAACTTCCCTCAGTGTGGAATTGGATCATTTCCGTCCTCTGATGCACTAACGTAGTTTTCTCCATTGAATTGGCTTGGTCTCTCGTGCCTACATTCTCCACGCCATTCATGTGTTCATAAAAGTGCTGGTTCCACCTTTCAATCACTAATACATTGTTCTCTTCTTAATTTGTTGAACCTTTCTTTACCAAATTTTAGGCCGACAAAATTCCTCATGACGAAGAGAACAAACCGGCCGATAATACCCAAAGTCACCCGATATCGTCTTCAGCTATTTCCAACTTTCGGCACAAAATCTTCTCCGACGTATTCATATATTACGGGTAACAAAACAACTTTTCACAGCATCCCTAAGTGCGGAAGCGCCTGATAAAAAAGTGGTGTGCAAATCCAACGTCTGCTACCGCAATCACGCGCCATCGCCAACAGAATCGCTAAGAATCACTACCGGTGGGGGGAAAAGACTTGTCGTTTCCTGTCGGCGCACCTGTCAATGTTTGCGATCCGGATTAAACGAGTATTTTAACACATCTCTCCCGCGCCGCGTCGCGGTAATCTCCTCCCACCACCGTTTGAAACTACCTTTTTTCAGCAACCAGGGAGTGTGGTTGGTTGGTTGGTTGGTTGGTATGTCATACAACCAACAGAGCAGCCTTCGAACAAACTTGAAATCGAACGCACTTCATCTTCCACGACAGCTGCTGATTGGGTACGACAGGATGGAATTAAATTTCCTCAAGGCGTAGTTTTTACTTATAAGGCACATACAAACGTGGAGGGATAAGTTGGTTCGCAATCGAAAAGATATTAACTGCCGAATGCCTCCCTCGATTGAACGGCACTGATTATTTTTGAGGGTGGAATTGACAGACAAGACAAACTGTTGTTTGAAAGAGGGATGAATTCAAAGAAAAGGGCGCATTATTGTTGGACTTGGTGGGCGTAAGAATTAATTTTCAGTTATACATATGTTTATATTATTTGCCTCACAAAAATAAACATAAATATTTCACACAGGCATATTGAAACACATGAAAATTCAATAACTTGATCGGCACATATGTCAATGGGAAGTGGGCTAATCAATCATGCCGGCGTCCCACATTTTACTGAATGAATCATTATAATTTATGGCCATTCCTGGTTGTTATTAATTCAAAAGCCTCTTGTTTCAGTTTCGGAGATATGTCGATCTGTCAGGATGAATGGATTTATTGCGGCCGGTGGAATTCCAGCTGTAGGAGCATAACCTCCAGCACAACACAGTATTCGTTCGTAGGGTCGGGAATTACGCACTCCCAGGCACAGGCACCGGCACAGGCAGCCAGCAAACATTAACGAAAGCAACATTCTATGTCGGTTGCAAAACGTAAAGCATACACCACACGGAGATCGGTTTTCCGATAAGTGGCTCTCGGTTCGAACCACTCCAGCCATCCGGTGGATGGCGGTGAGCTCAGATTCAATATAGTTTTACAGCCGAAGGGCCAGGACCGTTTTGCCATTACGAGGATGCCCTGGGAGTTTTCTGACCATGGGGTCTTTTTAGTTTGAAAAACAAAATTATAATCAGTATTGCTGTAATCAATGGTGAATTTTATTTTTTTGGGAACTTTTGTCTGGCTTTTAACGATTTCCAAGGGTGCAGTTTTAGAAGATAGAATATAAAAGATATAAGCTAGAAGCTAGAAGCTAGAAGCTAGTAGCTAAAAGCTAGAAGCTAGAAGCTAGAAGCTTGAAGCTAGAAGCTAGAAGCTAGAAGCTAGAAGCTAGAAGCTAGAAGCTAGAAGCTAGAAGCTAGAAGCTAGAAGCTAGAAGCTAGAATCAGGTATCAGAAGCCCGGCTCCAGAGGCACGTTATCCTCCATTTGGGACATTTGTGTTATCGCCAAAATAACAGCCTATTTCATCATCTACCTGAGGGAAAAGGAAGGAAAAAGGATTTGTATGGGGATAGGGACAGGTAGGGAAATAGGAAAAATACCCTGGAAGAGGGTACTAACGCACAAGCGTTCCACAATGGGTTCAAACAGCGCCCAGAAAAGGGCACTGTATTTAATAACGCATAAAGCGAAAGGGAGCCTATAGCTCTTTACCACAGCGGGTTAAGAACAACAGAATATCCTGAAGATTCAGGTTTCTGAAGTCAGTTTCACTTAATAAGTATTTACCGAATACTCGGAAACGCAGTTGCGCAAAAACTGGACAGTTACATATCAAATGATACGAAGTTCCATAATCGGATTCACAGCTATCACATGCAAATGAATCAGCTTGCTGAATATTCGCCATGTAATAGCTGAGTCGGCAGTGGCCAGTCAATGCTTTGACCAGCATGCTGCAATTCTGCTTTGACAGATTTGTAAGATACTTCGCCACCCTTGGAGATGGCTCAGTACAATACAATTTGGTTTGACGACATGACTCCAAACTATTCCAGTATTGTCTGTGTTGAGTGGCAGCCCAGGTGTGAATCTGAAGGTTTACCCAACACTTCGATATCGGAATAGCTTGCTCAGGGCCAATGAGGTCATGTGATGCTTCAGTGCGAGCTCACTCATCAGCCAATTCATTTCCAGCGATGGAAGAATGGTCAGGTACCTATACAAGGTGAACAGCGTTTGCTGAATTCAGCTCCTTGATTTGTGTTCGATAAGCGATAAGTATCTTCGACCTGGAGTTGGCCGAAGCAAGTGCTTTAATAGCAGCCTGGCTATCTGAACAGAAGTATATTACTTTGCCCATTACGTGTTGCTGAAGTGCTGATTGCACTTCGCACATAAGAGCAAAGATTTCGGCCTGAAAACGGTGCAGTGTCTACCAAGTGAGTAAGACTGATACAGACTTAGCTCACAAGAATAAACACCAGCACCTGCTCGACCTTCGAGAAGGGAGCCATCAGTGTAACATACGATGCCGTCTGAAATACTTCTTTTTAGATATCCAGATGTCCACTCTTCCCGGGAAGGGAATTTCGTGGAAAATGTCCTATATGGAAAATTACAAGCAATTGTAAGATCACTTGGAGCAAGGAAGATTTTGTCCCAATTCACCAAAAGTGGAACAACGAGGTGTGTTGATGTGCAGTTCACAGGAGTTTCCCCTAGTAGACCGAGTACCCATAGACGGTAAGTGCAAGAAAGGGCTTCTTGTTTGAGATGAATGTGTAGTGGAGCAACGTCAAAGAGAACTTCGAGCGCTGCCGTGAGGGTTGAAGAGAACGCTCCAGACATCGCCATTGAGCACATCCTTTGGAAATGGCCGAACTTTGATTGGACCGTTCTCATTTCGCCCTTTTGCCACCACACTAGACATCCATAAGCCAATATTGGCCGAACCACAGTTGTGTAAATCCATTTGATATACTTGGGTTTTAGACCCCAAGTTGTACCAAAAGTACACCGGCATTGCCCGAAGGCCATACAAGCTTTTTTGATTCTAAACTCAATGTGAGGTGTCCAGGAAAGCTTGGAATCAAGAATGACTCCAACGTACTTTAGCTGTTCAGTCACATCGATTTCAGAATCAAAGAGACGCAAAGGTCGAACGCCATTACGGTTTCGCCTTTCCGTAAAAAGAACAATAGATGTTTTACTCGGATTTACCGAAAGGCCGTATTGGCGACACAAACCCTCAACTACCTGAAGGGCGCTTTGCATCAGGTCGAAAAGGGTGGTGATACACATACCAACTAACAATGCTAGGTAGTCGTCGGCACAACCATAAGTAGGAAAACCGCTATTATTGAGTTGACTCAATAGCGTATCTGCTACGAGATTCCACAAAAGTGGTGATAAGACTGCCTCTTGGGAGCATCCACAAACACTTAATTTCCTAATCCCTGCTAGACGCAATGTCGAGATGAGATATCGGTTTTTGAGCATTTGGTGAATCCAATTGGAAATCATTGGAGATATACCATGACTCCGTGCGGCTTCCAATATGGCATCGAAAGTCACGTTGTCAAAGGCACCCTCGTTATCTAAGAAAACACCAAAACAAGATTGCTTCTGAGGGAATGCTTTCTCGATATCGTAAACAACCTTGTGTAAAAGAGTCACAGTGGACTTACCAGATTGGTAGGCATGTTGGTTCACATGAAAAGGCACGTTGGCCAGATGAACATCACGGATGTGATCATCCACAATGCGTTCTAAGCATTTCAAAAGAAAAGTGGTCAAACTGATAGGTCTGAAACTCTTTGCTTCTTCATACGACGCACGACCCACTTTAGAAATAAACTTGACAGTAATATCCCGCCAGGATTTGGGAATATACCCTGTAGCAAAACTGCAAACAAGTATTTTTTTCAAAACTTGTTTGAAATGATCAAATCCCTTCTGAAGCAAAATAGGATAAATCCCATCTGCCTTAGGAGATTTGAAAGGAGCAAAGCTATTAAGTGCCCACTCAATCGATTCTATAGTTACAATACTCCGAGCCGAGGCCAGGGAATCGTAGCTACAAGAAAAGACATCAGGTTCATCCGAAGATGTAATATCCGCACATCCAGGGAAGTGTGTGCTGAATAAGCATTCCAGAACTTCCTCATCGGAGGAAGTCAGATCGCCATTTGGCAAACGAAGTTCGTTCACCCGGAAATCCTTCCCAAGTAACACAACATGTTCTATAGGAATTATTTCGACTGCAATATGACCAGTTACTGTGTTTTGGTTTATAACAATAAAACCGTTTTTCAGACACATATATGACCGAAAAAGCGCAGAAGGTGGAGCTTCGGCAACATATTTGAGATGTTATAATCATGTTCTATATGAATCAAAGCATACTTAATAATATTTTTTATTATGTTTTACAGTACATAATTCTGACAACTTTCAATAAACAAACTACACGTCTTCTTTTTCTAATTGAGGATGACAATTCAGTTTCTTTTCTAAAGCGTAATCAATGTTTGTTGCATATCCGTATTCAACTAAGTTTCAAAATGTCAAAAAAAAAAACTGTTCAAGTGCAAAATATGGCTTGCGATATTATTTCAGATAAACTATTTCAACTAAAAACTGGCTTTCTATGACCAGAAATTGTGGTGCGAGTCATTTTTTCTGGTGAAATAGGCATTTGTACTTCGATAAATTTAATGCGCCTTATAAACACGTATCTTTGAAGGATAATAAAATAAAACAAATTAAAACCATCGTTTTACTTGAGCATGTGTAACCTAAGGTGCTTTGTTTTCCTAAATAATATTTCTAATTCCTGCAAAAAAATCATACATCATGGATAAAAATGGGATATTTGACTGGATATTTTATAAATATTAAAAGTGTTAATGAAAAAAATAAATGGCATTCTTGGACACGGCATGCTAAATGATTCGAGATATAATTAGAAATTAGCTTAATGCTTACCAATCTGGAAAATTTGTTAATGTAAATTGAGAATATTATTTCTATAATGTCATACATATAGCCATCACAATTTATATGGATACGAATGAAGAAATTTTAAAGTGACATACACATGCAAAATTGACATTGGCAGAGGAAGCTCTAAATAAGTAACTGAGGAAGTACTCGTAGACTAACACTAAGCTGAGAAGCAGGCTTTGGTCCAGTGTTGACAACGTCAGAAGAAGAAGAATATGTATTTCACATTTTTTGACTGATTTTTTGAACAAAAATTTGGCAGGAGGCAGTGTTACTACCTCGCCTCGTGAAAATCAATATCATTATCAACATTGTTGTCGGTTCATAAAATGGGTAATTTTTCATAAAAAAAAATGCGGTGAAAGTCGATAAGAATTTCTATCTAGAAAAATGGTACACTACTAGTTTTCCCAGGATGATAAAATTGATGTATTCCATCGAGCCAATTGAAATTTTAATTATTAATACAATCAAAATTGTAGAGCATTGGCACGGTAAAAGTATAGTTTTTATTCTCAATTCATTACATATTGAACATCATATCGACATTTTTATGATCGGTAGTGTAACATAGCCTAGTTAAAAATAATGACTATAGTTTATGTTACATATGTTTGTTTACTTATTGAAAAAACATGAATATGACTTAATGTAAACAAACTAAACATATTATGTTTAACAAAAACTTCATCGAAAACAAGTATTGAACGACAGACTGAAAATGTTACTCATATATGACTTATGAAACATACTGAACATGTCATCATGTTACACATGTTTGCATACATACTGCAAAAACCCTGAATATGACTTCATAAGAACAAATGAAACATATTATGTTTCGACAGAACTTAACCAAAACAAGTATTGGAAGTAAGACTGAAAATATTACTCTAATACGACTTATCAAACATATTGAGTCTGTTGAGCTGTAGAGGGGCTTCCATTTGTTTATCGTGTGGTAGGCATGAAGAAATTCACAGAAGCTTTCTTTGCGATCTGCGTCACTATTGACCCCATACATCTTATTCAAGCAAACAAGCCATTTTATGTCGTTGAATATAAATGTGAGCTGCAAAATATTGTGATAGTTTATATATTTATTACAATAATCGGGTAAGTTGGATGGCAGTAGTATAGAGAAGAATCTATTAAAAGTTCGCTATTCAAAGTTCGCGTGCAATACAGGAAATATGTTGTAATGTAAAACCCAATAAATTGGAGTGTTGTAATATATTTGCATTTATTAGCGAAACGTTGACGAAGCCACAGCTCGAATTTTCATGAGCACAAATCTGAAGAACCGAAAGTCCCTACCGAGAATATGTTTGATGAACATATTAGGACAAATATAAAACTTAATCAGACTTGTCATATTGCGGCAAAATAAACGTTATTAGAACATATCCAACAAAATTGATAACAACATGTCAGATTTGTTTGAAAAGACAAAATATTTACTCAAATACGACTTTTTAATACGAGATCATTAAAGACTAGTTTTTGAAATCATGAATATGACTCATACAAGACAAAATTTGCTTTGAAAAACTTTGAAACAACTGTTATAGGACAAAATGATTAGTTTAGGACTTCTGATTATGTTTTAGGTGTTACTTGGGTTAGATTTCACAAGGATTTTATGTAACCGACTGACTTCACTCAAGCTGGAAACATTTGTACAAAAATTTTTCCAGCCGGATCGTTCAGCAGACCGGAGAGCTTTCCTGTAGGCCTTGCGAGCCGACCTGAAAGCCTCCGAACCAGCCGAACGTCGTCTGTCCCAACTCTTTCTACATTGTTTCCTGAGTTTCGCCAGATCAGAGTTCCACCAAGGGGTTCCTCTTGTGATCTTCACAGACCGTAAAGGGCATGCTTCTTCAAAAGCTTCCATGATGAAGGTCGTTGTAGTATCAACGGCATCATCTAAATCACTTGGAGTGTCAATGGGTGGTGAGTATCCATGAAATTTGGCCGCAACCAAATCAGTAAAAAGATCCCAGTTTGTTGACCGAGGATTCCTGAAACGCAATGTTTGCGAAGTAACATTTAAATGTTCAAAAAAGATATAGCGATGGTCAGATAAAGATTCTTCATCTGACACATTCCAATTGGTCAGCTCGTGACAAATTCTGATAGAGCAAAGCGTTATATCTAACACTTCCTCTCTAGCAGATACCATGAAGGTTGGGCGGTTGCCTATGTTAAGTAATCCAAGATCTGTACTACTCAAGTATTCCATCAAACTGGAGCCTCTCAAATTGATGTCTGAGCTGCCCCAGATGATATGGTGAGCATTAGCATCAAGCACAACAATTAGCGGAAGGCCTTTTGAAGTACAGTATGCGATGACTTGTTTGAAAGCATCCGTAGGGGATGGTTCATCATGCGGTATATAAACCGAACAATAGACGTATTTCCTGTTGAGGTTTCCAACAGATACATCAATTGTGATAGCACATACATCTCTGGTGGTTAGTTCAGAGATGAGTGTAGCAATTATTGCGTTGTTGACAAGCACACAAGCTCGAGGCATGACACGCGAGTTTGCCATTTCATGTTTACTGAAAGTAGCAAAAACCGGGTTCACAAGGTTTCCTAGATAGAAATTTCCCTTAAGAAAGTAAGGTTCTTATTCCATGGCCACTTGGGCTGTACCATTTGCATAAGTCTGCAAAGATTGATCGTTGCTGTTCTTCTATGCTGAAGATTGATCTGAGCTATCCTAACCGTAGCCACTACCCAAACTAGGTAAGATTAAACTCTTCGCAACAACAGCACAACAAAGAACAGCAACAATAAAACCAAATCGGTATCGATTGGAAAACGCCAATGGCGAGGATACACAGAATACACTGTGTAAATCGCATAAAGCGAAACCATATAGGTGAAAATTTAAACTAATTAACAACATCTTCATAATCCCGCCCTTATTTAGCCTCAAGGGAGACTAAAGAAGGGCAGCTGATTGTCTCGGAGAAACACAAGGTCCACTGCACCATTGCTCCGGTTAGCGCAGTAAGGGATATATACTGTGGAGGGCGCCCTGGTACTCCACAGGCTCCGTTAGCGGTTAGGTTTTTATTAAACCCCCCTCGCTATTCATTCCTAGGCACGGTAAGCATAAAGCCGTATCACACCATGAATTAGGGGTCACCTGTTATTGGATTCTTACCACCGGAACAGGCGGTCCGTAGTGTTATTCTTAGCCAATTGAGACAAACGCTACCGACACTACACAGCTATCTAGGCTGATCGAGAAAAGAAGTTAATAATGAAGATCAACTTCATACGGACTCGAACAGCCGCTGAAAGAAGCTAGAAGCTTGAAGCTAGACGCTAGAAGCTAGAAGCTAGAAGCTAGAAGCTAGAAGCTAGAAGCTAGAAGCTAGCAGCTAGAAGCTAGAAGCTAGAATCTGGAAGATATAATCTGGGAATTCATGTGGAACCCCTCTAGCTAGGAATATCGGTGCACCGGCCCTGCCTATGAATGTAAACCGAACCAGAGAGATATGTCTAGTGAGAGGGCGTGCAACGGCAAACAGATTATGTCTAATATATCAATTTGAACGGAAAACTCCGTCTGCTCATGTCTAGTAGCTGCAGACAAAGCTCCGTAAACGGTGGTGTATTTGCAGATTAAAACTCCCATTCATAAAGGAGAGCAAAGAGAGGCTTATCTGGCTTTACACAACAATCATCGGTTTATTAGATAAATTGAATGCTAGAATGGTTAGCAAATACTCGTGATGATCCACACAACATAAAACGTTTATACACATGCAACAAATTTAATTGGATTCGACAATGCATTTCCAGTACTTGACATAACACATGAAGGAAGCTTTTAATGAAATAGAGTTGATTCTATTTTTCTGATAATGTCTTTACAAATTCTTCCATAGATGTTCTAGAATTTTTCTGATGTATTTTTCCACGTATTTTAAAATTCAATCAAGGTTTAGTGAGTAAAATGTCGACCATCTATTGTGTAAGAGTTTATGGAGGGAAAGGGATTTTTTTGTCTGTAAATATTAACGAGATTTTTAGCCCTAGGCTAGTTCATCTCGGGACCCACGCTTAACTTCCCTTCCGAAGGAAGAACTCACATTTTTCGAGTTTTGTCGAGAGTGGTAGTTAAGTGTTCTAACTACCACACCAGGTCCGCTCCACAAAATTTGACTAATAAAATCATTCCACATTACGTTTCATATCACTTGTTTATAGCAAGCAGGCGTGTTTCCTTCGTACTCACATCAATATTTCTGGTAAATTCATACTCATAATAGGATTCTGCTAGTCAGCATGATGACAATGTCTTTCCTGAACACAACTTTGTATATGATTATGTGACATGGACAACATCATCAGCAGGATGCACCCATAAGAAGAACTAAGTACTGAAACTATTCTACTATATCAAGGACCATCTCAAATGAAGACTCGCTTGCCCTATGAAGCCATTTGATTTGATTTGACATTGCTCTTGTTGTGGCACGATGCTGTTGTTCTCGAACGCTGCGTTTGGTATGACGAAATCCCATGTCCCCATGCAACTAGCTGACCGTGGCCAGTCAGCGAGAACCAAATTACTAGTCTTTCACCAAAAGCCATAACTTTGTGGTTACATCAAATCCCATTTCTCTTCCGTGGACCACGGCATGCCAACGACGACGACGTGCTGGAAGCTAGTGAAAAATAACTTACCACTATAATATAGATGACGGGGGAAAAGTGGGTCCTGAGGTGGCGAAACGCATAACTGGGTTAAGTGCCAGTTTGATCCTTATATGTACTAGGATCGCAAACTGGGCACGACATGTGCAATTCCAAAAGTTGATGATTCAAACTTCACCCAAACGAACACGCATGATGAATCATCATTGCTGATATGCCACTCTTGCTTTTTTCGGTGCAGAAAACTGCAACCACCCCTCCGTCCAGCATCCCTTATTGCCATTGCTGCGTGTTTTCTCGCCTTGATGAGCACCACCGTAATTAAGTTTCATTAGAACGAAATTTATCATACCGAGACCGACCAAAGGAGAAAACTGAGGACAACTGCTGCAGCACAGAGAGCGAGTGGAAGTGCCTTTGGTGATGTCATTCCAGCGCGCGGGACGTTCTCGGGCGAAAGCGTCGTAGCCTGGACTCGGGACCGTGTCCGTGGCTGGTTTGACGTTGACAGAGGAAAAGTGATGGATTAAGGCCATGAAGCAATTTAGCACAGCTGAGTGCAGCAGGCACGAGAGTTCAAATTAGAAATGTGTCCGTTGGAGTGTCACGATGAAAAAATAAAAGATGATTGTGAAATTTTACTTAACTTATAATACATCTTGCGCCGTAAAATGATTAATCATTATAGATTTCAGTATCTTTTCTATTCTTTACATTAGCATACATATCTATGCTCCATCGTTGCCCGTGTATTAGGAAACATTTTCAGATATTGAACAAACTAAAGCAACAGGGTAAAAATTTACTTCGTCATACATCTTCGTCTAATTCCCGTCACATCAGACGAAAATAGTTAACCGTTACAGATATTCCAACTTACCTTTGTTAATGCCTCATTAGATGGAAGCAATAAGATGTAGGTATTAGATATCAGTAGGTCGGCTCCAGAGGCACGTTCTCCTCCATTTGGGAAATTTGTGCCTTCGCCATGAACACGAGCCTATTCATCATTTACCTGAGGGAGAAGGGAAAAAAGGATGGGACAGGGGAAAGGACAGGTAATTAAATAGGATCGTCATACACGCATTAGCGTACCACAATGGGTTCACATAGCGTCCTGTAAAGGACACTGTAATAACTCATAAGCGTACCACAATAATGGGTTCAAACAGCGCCCTGATAGCGCATGAGGTGAATAGAGAGCCTATAGCTCTTTACCACAGCGGGTCAAGAACAACAGAACGTTCTGAAGATTCAGGTTTCTGAAGTCAGTTTCACTTAATAAGTGTTTACCGAGTACTCGGAAACGCAGTTGCGCAAAAACTGGACAGTTACATATCAAATGATACGAAGTTTCATAATCGGATTCACAGCTATCACATGCAAATTAATCAGTTTGCTGAATATTCGCCATGCGATAGCTGTGAATCGGCCGTGGCCAGTTATAACGCTTTGACCAGCATGCTGCAATTCTGCTTTGACAGATTTGTTAGATACTTCGCCACCTCTAGAGATGGCTCAGTACAATAGAATTTGGTTTGACGACATGACTCCAAACTATTCCCGTATTGTTTGTGCTGAGTGGCAACCCTGGTGTCAATCTGAAGCTTTACCCAATACTTGGATACCGGAATAGCTGGCTCAGTCCAATGAGGTAATGTGATGCTCCAGTGCGAGCTAACTCATCAGCCAAATCATTTCCAGCCAGATCCTTACAAGGTGGCCAGGTACCCATACAAGGTGAACAGCGTTTGCTGAATTCAGCTCCTCGATTTGAGTTCGACAAGCGATAACTATCTTCTACCTACAGTTGGCCGACGCAAGTGCTTTAATAGCAGCCTGGCTATCTGAACAGAAGTATATTACTTTGCCCATTACGTGCTGCTGAATTGCTGATTGAGCTCCGCACATAAGAGCAAAGATTTCGACCTGAAAAACGGTGCAGTGTCCACCAAGTGCGTAAAACTGATGCAGCCTTAGCTCACGAGAATAAACACCAGCACCTGCTCGACCTGCGAGAAGGGAGCCATCAGTGTAACACACGATGCCGTCTAAAATACTTCTCTCCAGATATTCAGATGTCCACTCTTCCCGGGAAGGGAATTTCGTGGAAAATGTCCTATATGGGAAATTACAAGCAATTGTAAGATCACTTGGAGCAAGGACAACTTCTCCAAAAGGGGAAACAACGAGGTGTGTGTTGAACTGCGGTTCACAGGAGTTTCCTCTAGTAAACCGAGTACCCATAGGCGGTAAGTGCAAGAAAGTACTTCTTGCTTGAGATGAATGTGTAGTGGGGCAACGTCAAAGAGAACTTCGAGCGCTGCCGTGGGAGTTGACGAGAACGCTCCAGACATCGCCATTAAGCACATCCGTTGGAGATTGCTTAATTTTGATCGGACCGTTCTCCCTTCGCCCTTTCGCCATCACACAAGACATCCATAGGCCAATATTGGACGAACCACAGTTGTATAAATCCATTTGATATAGTTGGGTTTAAGATCCCAAGTTTTACCAAAGGTTCGCCGGCATTGCCCGAAGGCCATACTAGCTTTTTTAAATCTGATCTCAATATGAGGTGTCTAAGAAAGCTTGGAATCAAGAATGACTCCAACTCACTTTACCTGTTCAGTCACATTGATTTTAGAATCAAAGAGACGCAAAGGTCGAACCCCATTACGGTTTCGCTATTCCGTGAAAAGCACAATAGATGTTTTACTCGGATTTACCGAAAGGCCATTTTGGCGACACCAATCCTCAACTATCTGAAGGGCGTTTTGCATCAGGTCAAAAAGGGTGCTGATGCACATACCGACCAACAATGTTAGGTAGTCGTCGGCAAAACCATAAGTAGGAAAACCGCTATTATTGAGTTGACTCAATAGCGTATCTGCTACGAGGTCCCACAAAAGCGGTGGTAAGACTCCCCCTTGGGGGCATCCACAAACACTCAATTTCCTAACCGCCGCTTGACCCATTGTCGCGAAGAGATGGCGGTTTTTGAGCATTTGGTGAATCCAATTGGAAATTATTGGAGATATACCATGACTCCGTGCGGCTTCCAATATGGCATCGAAAGGCACGTTGTCAAAGGCACCCTCGATATCTAAGAAAACACCCAAACAAGATTGCTTTTGAGCGAATGCTTTCTCGATATCGTAAACAACCGTGTGTAAAAGAGTCACAGTGGATTTTCCAGATCGGTAATCTTGTTGGCTCACATGAAGAGGCACATTGGCCAGATGAACATCACGGATGTGATGACACACAATGCTGCCTAAGCAATTCAGTAGAAAAGAGGTCAAACTGATAGGTCTGAAACTCTTTGCTTCTTCATACGACGCACGGCCCACTTTTGGAATAAACTTTACAGTCATATCTCGCCAGGATTTGGGAATATACCCTGTAGTAAAACTGCAAACAAGTAGTTGTTTCAAAACTTGTTTGAAATAATCAAATCCTTTCTTAAGCAAAATAGGATAAATCCCATCTGCCCCAGGAGATTTAAAAGGAGCAAAGCTGTTTAGCCATTTCAATCGATTCTTAAGTTATGATACTCCGAGCCGATGCTAAAGAATCATAACTACAAGAAAAGACATCAGGTTCATCCGAAGATGTAATATCCACACATCCAGAGAAGTGTGTACTGAATAAACATTCCAAAACTTTCTCATCAGAGGAAGTGAAATCACCATATGGTAAACGAAGTTCGTTCACTTGAAAATCCTTAGATTTGGCATGGATTTTTTTTTCAACCGATTGACTTCACTCAAACTGGAAACATTTGTACAAAGGTTTTTCCAGCCGTATCGTTCAACAGACCGAAGAGCTTTCTGGTAGGCCTTGCGAGCCGACCTGAAAGCCTCCGATCCAGCCGAACGTCGTCTGTTCCAACTCTTTCTACATTGTTTCCTGAGTTTCGCCAGATCAGAGTTCCGCCAAGGGGTTCCTCTTGTGGCCTTCACAGACCGTAGAGGGCATGATTCTTCATACTTCATAAGCTTCCATGATGAAGGTCGTTATAGTATCAACGGCATCATCTAAATCACTTGAAGTGTCAATGAATGGTGAGTATCCATGAAACTTGGCTGCAACCAAATCGGTAAAGAGATCCCAGTTGGTTCTCTCCCCCGGGGATTCCTGAAACGCAAAGTTTGCGAAGGAACGTTCATATGTTCAGAAGGGATATAGTCAACCGTTACAGATATTCCAACTTACCTTTGACAATACCTCATTAGATGGAAGCAATAAGATGTAGACCAGCCTCTATAGCTCTGGAAATTGTGTAATTACTTACTAATTTTCGCGTTTCCATTTCACATCACTTGCGAGTTGACATTTTTTTTTTATTTTGCGTATGTCGAATGAAACCGCGCCATAATGCTCCTTCACCGTTTAATTTTTATTACGAACTTATCGAAAAGACATTCAAGTAACACTCCACACCAAATTTGCGAAATGCAGCAGAAGGTGCTTCATTATTCAAATAAATTACGATTCACCTTCGATAAAATGAAAACAAACTAGTTTTCTTCGTCCAAGGGAGGATGTAAGCAAATTTGTGCGTAGCTTTTATGCATACAAAACATCGTATTTCAAAATTACTGGAAAAAAAATTTCTTCGTTGCACTGTGGTGGGTGAATCATTCATTTATTGAGTATTACATCAAATTCAAGATAAAACTAAATCAACAATATTTCTCCATAATTCTTGGTTCGTGGCAGCCGTTCTCCATCCTCGGTCACGCCCGATGCTCGCCAAGTCACCTGATCCGCCCATCATCGTGCTCTTTGCGCTCCACGCCTTCTTGTGCCAACCGGATCAGTCTCGAACACCAACTTTGCAGGGTTGTTGTCCGGCTTTCTTGCAACATCCTCTACCCATCGTATCTTGGAATGCGATAGCTTCAGAGCGATAAACATTTTGAATGCTGCCTACCAAGTGCTATCCCAGATCATCTTCCATCGTCTGTCACCTAAAACGAATGGGTTGGTGGGAAGTTATCAAGCCGGCTTCATCGACGGTCGGTCGACAATGGATCAGATCCTCATCGTACGGCAAATTCTCCAGAAATACCGTGAATGCCAGGTCTCAACGCATCACCTGTTCATCGACTTCAAATCGGAATATGCTGGGAATTTCCTGGGAAGCTGACTAGACTGATTAAAGTAACGAAAACTGTGTCTAGGTAGTAATGTCACGAATACTGTCGAGGCGCTGTAGGAGGAATTTGGATTTCTTGTTAAATCCGTCTAGACAACCTTTTGGTATAAGATTCCTGGTAATTTAATATTTTACATTTTTTCCACTGTACCTTCCTAGTCTGCATTTGTTATAACCATCCACCACCCGCACAACAATCGATAGTAGACAAGTTATACCGCAGTATCATTGTGCTCTCATTGTTCATGCAAACCAAAGCTGTAAATAGATCCTGGTTCACAAGTACTAATCCGACAAACAACCAGTGTCTTTGATAGCAACAACAACAAAAAAAGCTCCAACCACGTTATCCACCAGAAGCGGAAAACAAATAAATTCATGTTGTTTATGCTGTTTCAATTTGGCGCCAGTTCATATTTATATCTATTAGAAGCCTCTACGTGATGCACATTTGCGAGTAACTCGACCGCACGGATCGGAGGCAAACCGATGCACATGGCATCGCATTCCCGGTGCAGCGCCTGGCAGTAGCTTCTGCCACATAAATTGTGAAGCACTTGCCAAACATGCTTGGAATGCTTGATGTTATCAGCAATTTACAGTACAGACTACGAACCGAACCATTTCCTACGAACTAAACCACCGCGCGCGGCGGAACTCCGCCTAAGCCGACAATGCAAAAGGAAGTGCTAGAAATGTTTCACAGCACATTTACGAAATCGGTTTGGGAAAGTTTTTTCTCCCATTTCCAGCGGAAGTCCGATTTTAATTTTTGCAACTACATTTTAAACCCATATTTCATGAACGATTATACCGTTTTTGGAGCAAGTGTGCGTGCTTGGAATGTGGATGTAGCCCGGTGTTTGCGGACGTGAGTGTACTCGAGGAAAGCGGAAAATTATCTGTACATAAATTATTGTTTATCATTTTTAATCCATTCCGTATCTGAAAACGCAATTGGTGGATCGTGATTAAAATAAAGTTAATATAAGTTTGAAATTGGTTTCCACATAGCAATGCTGAATTCGTAAAATTTACTGGGACATAGCCTAGATAATGTTATTTGACAAATGGTGCTTATGCTTGTGTTCCCGCATTTTACAGAGATTTTTAATCACTGAATCCATTATTAAGGAGTATTGTGAACAAGGATTATGACAGCGGCTCGGAGTCGACTGCACAACTTATTTAACGAGGAGTCCAAAGTAGTTAGGAGAAAAAAAAACGCAGCGCGGACGGTACCTAATGCTATAGCATCATACCCGACACGTTTCCTTATGGAGTTTCTTCAGGAATTCCTTCAGGTTTACCTCCAGAGATTCACCCGTGAATTTCTTCTATATTTTTTTTTTTATTCAGGGACCACTCAAGAGATTATTTTAAAAATTCCTCCTAGGCTTATTCCCGGAACTTATTTAGAATTCCTTTATGAGTTCCTCTTAGAATTCTTTCAGTTACTCCTTCAAGTATTAATCCAGTACCTCCTCCAAGAAATGTTTATGGATTCCTTTAGGAATTCCCCTGGGTATTGCATCCAGGATTCCTCCTGGGGTTTTTCAGGAATTTCTCCAGGAACTGTTACAGGGATTCCTCAAGGAGTCCCTCCACGAACTCCTCTTAGGATTCCTTAAGGATGTCTCCAAGAATTTCAGCTGTGATTTCTTCAGGAATTCCTTCCAGGATTCCTCCTGGGGTTTCTTCAGGAATTCTTGCAGGGATTCCTTAAGGAACTGCAACAAAGATTGCTCTAGGAATTCCTCCACGAACTCTTCTTAGGATTCCTTCAGGATTTCTCCAAGAATTCCATGTGCGACTTCTTCAGGAATTCTTCCTGAGATTCCTCCAGAAATTCCTTAAGGGATTCTTCCACGAACTATTTCTGCAGGGATTCCAAAAAAAAAAATCCTCCAGGGATTTCTCCAAGACTTTCCTCTGGGAATCCCTGTAGGTATTTCTCTAGTATACCTTCAGGAATTCCTCCAAGAATTTCGCCAGGACTTCACTCGGAAATTCCTTCTGTGATTCTTTCTGGAACAACTTATTTTAAAAATTCCTCCAAAGAATCCCCCTGGAACTTTTCTTAGAATTCCTTCAGGAATTTCTCCTTGTATTCTCTAAGAAACTCCACCAGGAATTTATTTACTTCGTCTACGAACTATTTAGGCATTCCCTTTGAAATCCCTCTTGAAATTGTTTCCGGGATTCCTTCTGGAGTTTCTTCAGGAATTCCTCTAAGGACTTCTTCAGGAACTGCTACACGGATTCTTCCACGAATTCTTCTAAGGATTCCTTCAGAATTTCTCAAAGAATTCCATCTGTGATTTTTTCGAGTATTACTCCTGGTATTTGCCTACGAATTTCTTAGAACATTTCTCTAGAAATTTTATCAGGAATTCGTCCGAAAATTATTCCCGGAATTCCTCCGAGAATTTCTGCAGGAATTTTTTCAAATTTCCCCCAGGTATTCCTCCAGAGGTTCCGCCAGAAATCCCTCTAGGAATTTCTCTAGAGATGTCTCCGCGAATTCTTCTAGTATTTTTCTAAGGAATTCCTACAGGCATTCCTCTACGGTATCCTCTAGGAATCCTTACGTGAATTCCTCCATTACTTCTTCCTTGGATTCTTGTAGAGATTACTTCATGAATTCTTTCAGCGATTCCTGCAGGTAAGTATTCCTCCAGGTATTCATCCAGCAATTGCTTCAGGGACTCCTCCAGGAATTGCTCCAGAAATTCCCGAGTATTTCATTCGGGAATTTTTCAAAGGATTCCTCCAAAGATTTTTCCAGAAAGTTCTACAGGAAGATTTCTCCAGGAATTACTTCAGGGATTTCTCCAAGAATTCCACCAGCAACTCTCCTAGGCATTCTTCCAGGAATAAATCGAGGAATTCTTCAAGGGATTCCTCCTTGGATTCTTGCAGGGATTCCTCCAGGTATTTCTTAATTTATTCCTTCAGGAATTGCTTTAGGGACTCCTCCAGGATTTCATGTAGGAATTTCTCCAGGGTCTTCTCGGGGAATTTCCTCAGGGATACCTACAAGAATTTCACCAGGAATTACCTGTCAGCAACTCATCCAGGAATTTCCTCAGAAAATCCTCCATGGATTCCTTCAGAAATTCGCTCAGGATTTTCTCTAGGAAAACCTTCTGGATTTTTCCCAGGGATTCCTCCAGCAATTCTTTCAGAATTTCCTCCAGGAATTACTGCAGGAAGTCCTCCAGGAATTCCACCAGGAACAATTCCTCCAGAAGCTTCTTCAGGGATTTCTCCACGAATTTTTCCAGAGCTTTCCCAGTAACTCCTTCGAGGATTTTTCCAGGATTTCCTCCAGAAATTCCTCTAAAAATTCCTCCAGGAATTCTCAAGGGATTGCTTCAGAAATTTCTCCCAGAGGTAAGAATTCTTCAGAAATTCATCCAGTAACTGTTTCAAGAATTCCTCTAGAGAATCCTCCAGGAATTTCTTCAGGGATTTTCCAGCAATTCCCACAGAAATACCTCCAAGCATTCGTCCAGGATTTCATCCACGAATTTCTCCAAGAACTCCTATATGAATTTGGCATCAACTTCTCCAGGAATTTTCCTAGTACATCCTCTAGGAATTTCCTCAGAAATTCTCCCAGGAAATTTTGCGGGAATACCTTCAGAAACTTTTCAGGGATTTATCCAGGATTTTTTCCAGAGATTCCTTCAGGAATTGCTTCAGGGATTTTCCAGGGATTTTCCCAGAGATTCCTCTAGGAAATCCTTCGAAGTTCCCTTCTTTAAATCCTTCAGAAATTTCTCCTGGAAATCCTTCAGAAATTCTTCAAAGGTTTCTTACATGAAATCCTCTAGGGATTTCTGCAGAATTTGTTCCAGGAAATTCTCCAGGAATTTCTTCAGGATTGTTTTAGGGGTTCATCTAGGAATTTTTCCAAATATTTCTCCATGAATTGCTTCAGGGATTTCTCCACGGATTCCCTCAGGGATTCTTCCAGGAATTCCTTCGAGTATTTCTCCAGAAATATAGAATAAATAGAAATATAGATAGTGCCCATATAGCCGAGGCGGTAAACGCACGGGTATTCAGCATGACCATGCTGAGGGTGACGGGTTCGATTCCCGGTCGGTCCAGGATCTTTTCGTAAAGGAAATTTCCTTGACTTCCTTGGGCATAGAGTATCTTCGTGCCTGCCACACGATATACACATGCAAAATGGTCATTGGCAGAGGAAGCTCTCAGTTAAAAACTGTGGAAGTGCTCATTGAACACTGCTGAGAAGCAGGCTTTGTCCCAGTGAGGACGTTACGCCAAGAAGAAGAAAAAGAAGAAGAAATATAGATGGAAATCTCTCAGAATTTCTCTACAGATTGCTCCAGAAATTCATCCAGAAATGCCTTCAGGAACTCCATCAGCAACTCCCACAGAAATACCTCTAGGAATTTGTGCAGGCATTCCTCCAGGATTTCTCCCAGTAATTTCTCTAGTAAATCCTCCAGGAATTACCCTGGGAATTTCTTTAAGAATTCCTCCACGAACTTTCCAGGAATTGCTCCCGAACATGTTTCAGAAATTATGTCAACAATTTCTCCAAGAATTTCTCCAGGAAATTCTCTAGGGATTTCCTTAGAGATCTTGTCAGGTATTTCTTCATGCATGAATTCCTCCAGATATTCCTGGGGCTCATCCAGGAATTTCTCCCGGGGTTACACCAGAAATTTGTTCAGAAGTTCCTCCAGGCATTTCTTCAGGATTCTCTCTAGAGACTTTTCCAGGAATTGTTCCAGGAATTTCTCTAATAATTCCTTCAAGGATTTCTTCAGAAATTTCTCTAAGATTTCCTCTACTAATTCGTCAAGAGATTTCTTCTCAATTTCTTCTGTATTTTTTCTAAGGATTCCTTCCTGATTTTTTCAGAAACTTCTCTAGGAATACCTCCCGGAATTCCTCTGGAGATTTCTCCAGGAATTCTTCCAGAGATTGCTCCAAGAGTTTATCCAGGAGATTTTCCAGGGATTCCTGCTGGTTCTCATCCAATAATTAATCCATGAATTCCTCCACGTATACTTTTAGAAATTCCTCCGGGAATTCTTCGAGAGATTTCTCCAGGAATACCTTCAGAAATATTCTCAGTTACTCTTCAAAAATTCATTATGGAGTTCCTTCAGAAATTTAAAAAAAAAACAAACTTCAATCATCTTGCTCAGGGATGTACCCTCCAGGATTACCTGATGATTTTTTTTAATTATTTCAAGAATTTCTGGATGAATTCCTCCAGCGACTAGTACTGGAAGATAATTTAAAAAGGATGCATACAGGAAACAGGAAATTAGCCAGGGTTTCTTTCAGGAATCCCTCCAGCAGTTTCATCAGAAATTTACTCAGGGATTCCATTAGAAATTATTACAAAAAAGCGCGATAATAAGTCCTCCAGTGATTATTCCAAGCAAAATACATGCCGTGGGTGCCGAAGAGTCACCCACGGCACCGCAGGTTCTGGTTGCGTAGAAGTCAGTGCGACTTACTCTAAACATATAAGAACTTACGTGCTAAAAGTGCTTTCAGAAATTTCTTCAGGGAATCCTTCAAAAATTCACCCAGGTAAGAATCTTTCGGAATTCTTCCAGGGATTTCTCACGGAATTTCTCTAGGAAATGCACCAAGAATTTTTCTAAAAATTCCTTCTTAAATTTCTCCAGACTTTTTTTCAAATGAATTCCAGGATCTTTTAAAAAAAATCCATTAAAATCCATTCCAAAATACATGCAGCAGAATTCTTCAAGAGCTTCTCTAGGCATTTCTTTCAGGAATTCTCACAGGAATAACTCGAGGGTTTCCTCCAGTAATAATTTCAAGGCTTTTATTAGAATATTTTCAAAAATTCTTCCAAGGCTTCCCTCCCGGGGAACCGTCAATTGACATTTCTATAGGATTATACTCTTAGATGAGTATATGCAGTATATGAGTATATAAAGCAATCTTTAAGGGGGAAATTTCGACAAGGATGTACTCGGAACAATTCTACTTAGAGAAATAGAGGTCCAGGACATGGGCAGAGGAGTCATTCCTCTGTCTATGCTTATTGCCTAAGATTGCCAATAAGCATAGACAAACTGGATGATTAATTACAGAAAGAACTCCAGTTAGTCACGGATGACAATATGTAGACATTTAAAAAAAAAATCATCGGACGAATTTCCATTATGTTCTATTGGAAACATTGTTTAAGGAAATCATAAAGAAAGCTTTGGGTTAGTTTTTAAAAGAGTTGATAATTCCCAAAAGAGTTCAGCTATAATTTCTTATGATTGTTTTGTAGATATCATAAAAAAAACTGAGTTCCAGAAGGAACAATGCCCGAGCAATCCTAAAATCCTATATCTTCCAAAAATTGTCCACCGCTTACAGCACCACGTTGATTAGTGTAGAACAGGCAAGCTTTTATCAACGTATTGCGCAAAATACAACAGCGTGACTGCTGAAGGGTTAAATACTGCCATTAGAATGTACTGGTCTTATATTCAATTTCATCGTCTTGAAATTCTTTTGACATTTTTCTGGAATTAATCCATCATTTCCTCTGATCATCCACCCTATGAGAACTCTAGTAAATAATTCGGAAATAATTCTGGGAATATCTTCGACAATTCATATGAGTTCTTTAGATAATTTCGTATATTCCTCAGTATTCCTTCATTATTCAGGATTCCATCATTATTTTTTTCGTACTAGAAACTTGTCATTAGAAGGCACGAAATGTTACTAACTGACAAATTGAGAGAAGAAATTTGAGAAAAAAATATCGCGTTCTGGTGGGATTCGAACCCACGACTCCGTATTCGGTAGACCGGCGCTTTAAGCAAGTAAGCCACAGAACATGTGATGATTCTGCGGAAAAGAAACCTAAGCTGACTCCGAAGCCACACCACGTGAACACTCCTTCACAAAGCCGTCTTTTTTTCATCTCTGACTCTAAGACAAGATTGATACAATCATCGAACGGCTGTCCTGGCCACGTCCTTGCGACAGCTAAAGGAAGGAAGAAGAAGATTAATTGTACACATTGTACACATAAAAAAGGTATGTAGAGACCAAAAGACCACTGCGTCCTCTCAGGCCTAGGTGTCACGGGAATTTGGATATTGTTAGTGGAAGGGCTAAGCCCAAAGGATACGTTTGATCAATGTTCAGGCACCACAACGATGTTCAGGAACAGACTCACCAAATTTTAGGAATCTCCTAGGAAATTCCGGTATTCTCGAGACGAAATTGTTGACTTGCATTTGCGTGTCCCGGACATCCAACAATATCACCAACAACTACAGGCGAATCACGCGGAAATAAAAGCAAACTCCGGCATCCCGACCCGATGGGAATAAAACAAACTCTTATAACAATCGCGAATGATGGATTTGCAAGCACATTTCGAGGCAAAGTTTGCAACATCAGTCGTTCAATTCGATCGGCCACATTCAATCAAAACAACGCGTAGCAAAGAAAACGCGTGACCGTTTCGAAAACGCAGCCGCTCGCGCGCACAGTCTGTTACGATTCGCGGGAAGTCGGATCCCGGGGGTGGTCTCTGTCTCTGTTGTACTGGTTGATTTTTGTTCAATGATTTTATTCAAGCATGTTAATATTAGGCAAAGCAAATTTGTGCATCAAAAGAAATTTCTTCACCAACTGGGCATCCAATCAACCATTCACCTGAATTTGGCGCATATCGTTGTTGGGGTGAAACATGCCGTCCACACACATGTATGGTAAAATATTTGCAATTTAATTAGCGAAATTTGCTTCTACAAATATGTGTCCTAAGCAAGCACGTTCCGGATGCACGTGAATTAGGCCCAACTAATGTATGGTGGCAAATTTTTCCCCTTCCTGCTGGGTCGTGTCCTGCTGTCGGTCGGTATTAGGGGAAGACGGGGTAAGAAGGCCCGCCGGGGTAAGACGGACCACCTGCTATTCAGCATGAAAATGCCGTTTTCTATAAACTTTCACCCAGTACTCTGATCAAGTACAAGATATTTGTCATTTTGAGCTTTTTTTGCAATGTTTACATTGAGAATTTCAAAACAAATAATCAAAACAAAGATTTTGCTTCATGATGATGTTTTTGATCTAAATTTGTCGCATATAACCTTAAGGTTTTTTTATTCGGAAAACATTTTCAAACAAAAAAAAATAACCAGTCCATAACTTAGCAGGAATGTCAGCAAATCATGAGAGAAGCGGGATTGAGATTGCAAAAGCAATTCGTTAGGAACTAATCTCATAAGTAAAATCTGCCCATGTTGGGTAAATGCGACCACCTTGAACGGGGTAAGACAGCCACCCTCCAGTTCATAGAACATAATAGCTGCAACCCAATATAACGCAAATTGTTTGTTAAAAAAATGCCATTTCACTAAAATAAACTCATTTTTGCGTTGTTTGTGCTGAACGTGACCAGAAACAACATTTTTGTGATAATAATGGGTGCTGGAGTATCCATATTTACAGTGTCCCAATAAAAAACAATAAATGGTAACCCTTAAACAATTATGTTAACCAATTTCCCATGTGAAGGACTTAAGGGAGTCATTTCTCATTTCAACGTATGGAATTGAAACATTTCTAATCACAATTATTTAAAAAAAATCGTGATGGTCCTTCTTACCCCTTTGGTGGGCCGTCTTACCCCGCCATCAAAAAATTAAGCGCTTTTTAATCACATTTTCAAATGGCTCAAAATCATAAAAATTTCAACAGCACAAATAATAAGATAATTTTCTTGCATGATTAACACTTTGAGAAAAGATATGCTGTGTTAAAACTAGTGAAATTCATTGTCAGTTTCAAGTTATGATTTTTTTGGCTTAGGGTGGCGGTCTTACCCCGTCTTCCCCTATCTACGCGGACAGAAGGACCTCTCCCGATGAATATTTAGAGCGAATCGAATTTCGGCAGGCAGATGTGCCACTTCCACGAACCGAAACCCGCGCTCGCGTTTTGTTAGCAGATCACACAATTTGCTGCAGATAAATGCTTGCTTGTGAAAAAGAGATCGTTGCAGCTCAGTTTGCTGTTGCTGAATTTATGTCAGAATCAGAGCCCAGCGTGTGTGTTGCATAATTTGATGTTGCTTCAACAATTTGTAATGAGGGTGTTTTTGAAACGGTTATCTGGCTGGCCCGTACTTTGCCCGTACTCGCAAAGTTAAATATTTTTATTCGTTGTTCAATTTTGCCGGAAATTTAGTTCACAGTTTGGCGAAATAACGCTACATGCCAAGCAGTAGCATCGTACGAAATTTTGAACTGCATTTGATTGATGGATAGAAAACTACACTTGATGCTGCGTTGTTTTGCAATTATCTTTACGCTAGCAAAATGAAATATTCCTGCATTGTTGAGATGTATTCTGCAATGGACTGATACTTTTTTTGATGAATTTATGTTGGAGAACGAATTTTGATAAGTATGGATGTTTTTTTAATTAATAATTCTTTTAAAACTGCTTTCAGATGGTGCTCAAGCATATTGGAGCTATACACCGTACACAGTGATTAGGATTCAAAATAGGTATCGAATTTGTTACTTAAGTGCTGTTAGTTTTGGGGAACCGTAAAACTCGAGGTTGAGCAGTGTGGTGAGAGTGACTTTGTTTGGTGCAAGTCAAATGTAGAGTAGGGTGAATCCCGTAACGTGGCTAGATCACAGTATCTACAATGATCGATTTCTTTTCATCTACTTTCTCTTCGGATTACTCCGAGAAAATCGACCAATATAAGGATGAAGAACGGTGAACGGTGAACGGCTAGTCGGTGAAGAACGACTACGACTAGCTTCCAAAACAACAGAAACGATCGGGGGGCATTTGTAATGATACAAAAAGCACTCGATGAGAAGCAAAGTGAGCAGTATGAATCGAGACAGGAGGAATCAAACAGTAATACTAGTTTAGGTCTTGCTCCTGGATAATTGAGATGGGGCCAAGGGGGTATCCAGGAAGTTTCAAGACTTGAGCAGACTTGAACAAGTAACAGTTCCAAGGGACTTCAGACTCCAGTGAAGGACATTCGGACAGGCTTCGTTGGCGTTTCAATGGGGTGATGGTGATTTCGGGGGCGTTTCAATAGTATTATGGGGGTTTCAGAGACGTTTCTAGGGCAATTCAGGGGTTCTTCTTCTTCTTATTCTTCTTCTTTATGGCTCTACGTCCGCACTTGGACCTGGCCTGTCTCGCTTCAACTTAGTGTTCTTTGAGCACTCCCTCAGTTATTAATTGAATGGCTTTCTTTGCCTGCCTTTGCATGAATTTGTATAATGTGAGGCAAGTACAATGATACTCTATGCCCAAGGAGTCGAGAAAATTTTCCCGACCGGAACGGGAATCCAACCTGCCGTCTCTGGATTGGCGATCCATAGTCTTAACCACTAGGCTAACTGGAGACCAGGGGTTCTTAGAAGCCTCTTAAGGGAGTTATACGGTACAGATGGTTTCTGGTGTGTTTCAAGACTTTTCAGAGGGATTTCAGAGAGTTTCAGGGGATTTCACGAACGATTTATGGGCGTTCCAAGAGCTTTCAGGGGAGTTCGCTAGCATTACGGGGTGCTTCAAGGGGTTTCAAGGGTATTTCAAAACTATTACGGCGATTTTAAAGGCGTTTCAATAAGATTATGGAGTGAATAACTGACACTGAGGACGATTACTAGTGGTAACCGACGATTACTAGTGTATCTGTCGAAGGAGAGGCATAACAAGGGCGGAATTGAAAGACACAAAACTGATTACACTCATTCGTAGAGGGAATTCTACTTAAAGGGTTCGAAAAGTCGATACAAGTAGAGATTATGGAGGTTTCAGGAGCGTTTCGAGGCTTTTCAGGGGCGCTTTCACGGGTTTTCAGAGTTGTTTTAGGTGGACTGAGCAACTTTTAAAGGAAGTTCCAAGGGATTGCAATGGGTATTTCAAATGAAATGCGGGGATTTTAAAGGAGTTTACAAGAGGGGGTCTCAGCGGCGCCTCAAGGTACATCAGGGGCGTTTCAAGACGTTTATAAGGTTTTCCTGGAGAGGTACCAGGAGCCTTCTATGGTCGTTTCAAGGCATTTCAAAGTGTCTTATAGGGTCTTAAGAGCCTAGCCTTTGTGAGTATTCAGGGGTATTTTAAAAGTACTACGAGGGTTTCAGGAGTGTTTTGAGAGCCTTTAAATGTGATTCAGGAGGTCGTCTCAGAACAGCCAGATGTTACTAGAAGTTTCAGAGGCGTTTCAGAGAGGTTCTGGGAGTTTCAGGGGGTTTCAGGAACGTTTCAAGGATGTTTTGAGACTTTTGAGGAGCAATTGATACCATTTCTCGAGCGCCTACAAGGGGCTTTCAGGGGGAGGTTTGAGGAGCCTTTTAAAGGCGTGCCAAAGGGTTAAGGGGCGTTTCAAAGGGTTTCAGGAGATTCTAGGAGCTTTCAGGGTCTTTTGAAAACCAGTTTCAGGGACATTTCGAAGGGATTAAAAGGACACCAGGATCATGTCAAGAGTACTACAGGGGTTTCAGCGGCAGAGACCTCTTGATTTTAAGGCTGATTCAAGGGATGTTTCAGGGGATTTTGAGGATATTACATGGGGCTTAAGGGATGTTTCAAAGCTGTTTTCAATGTTTTAAGGAGTGAGAAAACGTGACTGAGATCCCCTCAACCCCCTCCCCTCTCCTAATCGCCCGTTGGAACCCATTGAAATGTCATTGATCCCAAGGAAGTGTCCCTGAGACCAACAAGTATCTCCTGGGGGATTCAGGACCCCAGAACAACCCCGTGACTCCCTGGAACACCTGCAACACCTCAGAGACTACAGTGAACTTCTTTCAAACCCCATAAGTTCCTCTGAAACCTCCTAAGACCCCTCCGAACTCTCCTTAGACATCTACATCTTTTAGATCACCTGAAACGCTTTAATGAGACCTGCAGGTATCCCCTAAAACCACATGTCCAATTGTTAATGTTCCATCACTTTGTAGAAGAACGGTAGGAAGGTTCACACTAATATAAAATGGAGAAAATGGGAAATTCAAATGTAAAATATGGTCTTATGAAACATTTCTTGAAACCATTACGACGTCAGAAGTATCTGATTTTTTTTGCTACAGCAAATGAAATGTTATATGTTATTAATTAGTATTGATAATAGCTTAAATTTATTTTACCAAATTAGGATGATAGTGTGTTATAATACACAGAACACCTAGATTATGTTGAAGAATGTTAAAAAATGATTGAGATACCAATAAAGATTATTGAAAAAAGAAATCTGTTTTTTTTTTATGTTAAATGTCTGTCCTGGGATGATTCAGGAGTCTTTTAGGTGGTTACATGGGGTTTGTGCGACGTTTTAAGGCTTTCAAAGTCGTTTTAGATGGTTTCAAGGGGTGAGAAAACGTGCCTGAAATCCCCAAAACCCCCCACCCCTATCAAAATCACCCATTGGGACCCGATGAAATGACCTGAGACCAACAAGTACCTCCTGAACCCCCCTTGGACCGCCTGAACCGCTCCTGTGATCCCCTGGAATGCTTTAATACTCCTTGAAGTACTTCAGAGACTTCAGCGAACTCCTTTCAAATCCCATGAGATCTTCTGAAACCCTTGAGACCCCTCCGAACGCTCCTTAGACATCCAGATATCCTCTTAGATCCTTTGAAGCACTCATGATACCTGCAGGGTGCAGGTACCCCCTAAAACCACCTGGGATCACCTAATACACCTCTGAAACCCCCTTAAAGCGCTTATGAGGCCTATTGGTACCCCATGAAACCAACTAAAACGTTCCTATAACCCATTGAAACTCCTTGAAACTTCCTTAAATATCCCCAACACATCTTGGAACACCCCTGAGACCTCCTGAAGCGACTTATAGTCCTCTGGGGCCCCCTCAAACGCTTCTTGATTTATAAAGAATAAGTGCTCCGAAGACCCCACTAATATAAAATGGGAAAAAATGGGAAATTCAAATGTGAAAGTGCATATTATCACATGGTCTTATGAAACATTTCTTGAAACCATTACGACGTCAAAAGTATCTGATTTTTTTAAATGTTAAAGCGGCCGTGTAAAAGCATAAACTTATGCCAACTGGCTAAGCTAACTTGTACCATAGAATGCTCATGAAGAACTTCCTCCTACAAGTGGAGATACATAGAAGGTGATTCCTTAATTAAGTTAAATGGGACTGTTTTCTAGCTTTTGCTTTCCAGAGAAAGTACTGGTAGCTAGAAAAGTATACCGGCGTACTGGTGTTCCTGGCATTGTTTACACATCCCACTTTAAAAGCTTTGCAACAGCACGCAAGAGAGAAAAAAAAACACCGGAAGAAGATTGTTTGTTCTGTTGTTGTGGGTTAGGACAAACGAGGCCTCCACAGTCCTCACTGCAGTGCAATGGTTAGGCGGGAACGTCAGAGGCGATGAAAAACAGTCGCTAGATTTATCGTCTACCTTCGCTCGTTAAATTGCGTGGAACCTGCACATAAATCATGGGTAAGTAGAGTAATAAAGATAAAAAGCTTCTTGCTATCACTTTGCTTTCAAGAACTACGGAATGCTCACTGGAAGTGTTTAGTTTTGGTTTGTGTTTCCGACCCATATCCGGGACGTTTATCCCTGTCGGTTTTCCAAATCCCTGGCACGTCTATTCAATTCATGAAAAATTCACAACCTTCATCCTTAGTAGGTTGGCGAACGGCGAAAAGCATCCTAATATCAAAACAGCCTGCGCTTGCATTATCTGGGATCGTCACGGAGGCACAGCACCAGGCAAACATAAACATCGTTACTCGGCAACGACATTGTTCTAACCCGGCACTGAAATTATATTTGTTCAGTAACAGGAAACTTCGCGACATTTGTTATTAAAACTTTTGCCATCAACGTTTTACTCTGCGGCGCTTTGGTGCCAGTGCTCTACAGCTTCCGGTTAGTTCTCATTGTGGCCCTCCCCACGCATCCGAAACTATTACAAGACTTTAAATTAATATTTGAAATCATAAATTTATGGCCCAGCCAGAAGCAGAGCTTTGCGGTAGGTATCATCATAAATATAGGGCTAACATTTGAATTATCCTTAAATGTACGAAGGGTAGAGACCATTACCATTCTTTGTGTGTTAAAAAAAAAAATCTTTCGTTTACAGGGTATGTGGACTACCGCTAAATTATTACTTATTATTTGTGAGTTTATGCTCTAATTATTCTTCGTGGTCTTGCTTAGCATTATGCTATCTTTTTCAGTTGCCCTTGGCACCCGATTCCCATTATCACTTCTTCTTCTTCTTCTTCTTTATGGCTCTACGTCCACACTTGGACTTGGCCTGCCCCGCTGCAACTTAGTGTTCTTTGAACACTTCCACAGTTGGTCGGCGTTAAGTCAGAAAGGACCAAGTGTCTTTTTCTAAATTTTGAGAAAAACGACTTTAAAGTTCACTATTCTGTAAGTCTTGAATTTTTCGACGGATTTTCTCGAAATTTCCCCATACATCTAGGTTACTATTCATCATAGCATCACTCTATAAAAATTGCAAAAAACTTAATATAAAGCTTAAAATCGAGCGATTTCTAAGAAAATGATCGTACTTGGTTCACTCTGACTGAACTCAATGTTCCTTCAGAGAGTTGGTTCACTCTGACTGAACCAATGTCGAAAAAAGTACAATCAATTAAATGATATAATTTTGCTTTTCGAACAGTTCAAAGAGAATAATAAATTAAACGAAAAAATTTCTTATTTCACTAAAACAAAACATAGTATATATCGCTATCAAGGAACGCAATCAACAACTTCTACAGCCTGCTGTAAACTTTTGTAGAAGTCGTGGTGCACTGGTGGGACGTAATTAAGTAAGTGTAAGATGTCAGCATATTTTGCATCGGATATGCTGTACCCGTTTGGATGAAGCGGCTCAAGTACGGCTTCTCGAAAGATTGACATAGGTCCCCCAAGCCTTTTCTTCAAATCCAATTCGTCATATGGTGTTTCTGGATGGTGACTGTACTTGAACATCAGCACTCCTAGTTTCGATTTTTCAACTCGAATCACCTTCATGGCCAGCCAGTTCGCTTTCACCTTCCGCTTGTCTTTCTTCCTGTTCGTGGTCAAAACTTCCAGCGCCTCGGTGAAAACGAACATACTGCTGTCCATTTTCGTCACTTCAAATCTTTTTTTGTTCTGTTTGCAAGATTTTACGATTTGGAAAAATTCATCTAATGAGAACATGTTATCAATAGTCCTATTCAACGACGTAGGTTGAACTTGCTCGAAGTTACTGCATCCCGCTCTTACCCGTTTGATGACAAATGGGTAAGAGCAAGATGCAGCAACTTCGAGCAAGTTCAACCTACGTCGTTAATCAGGACTAATTTTTCTCATTTTATTCTCAATTTGACTGAAATCTCTGTCATTTGGTAGATAGCTATGACCGCTGACGCAAAACTTATGCTCAATTACTTCTATTGGGCATTCGTCGATGTCGACAATGAACATCCATATCAACGCGATTTTGATGTTTCTGTTCTGTCCACCGCACGCATCGGACCAGCAAACTAGCTTCTTGGATTTGACGTTGGTTTTTATGTATTCCATCAAGCAGGAGCCCACTTCTTGAGCTCCTCGAGATGCAATTCCGTCATGCCACAGGTACATAAAACCTTGTTTTGTCACGAGATCGTGAATTCCGAAATTGAAAATCGATAGCTGACGTTTATAATAGGCCTCATTGGTTGTGACCTTTGGCAGCGGAAAGGTTTTCTGCAGGTCGAAAGAGATGAGATGTGAGTCGCTACAGTTTGTTGACTCCAGATCGTTAGACCGCGTTTTTATCATCAGGTCAACTTGCGCCATGTGGTCCTCTTTTGCCTTTTCGAGTGCTTGAATTTCTCCTGGGCTACCGTTTGCTGCCAAAAGAGCCTCAATTTGAATTTTGAGGCTGTCATAGACCTTGCAAGTATCCTTTTTAGGTTTCTTGAATTTCAAGTCATAATGCTTGTAGAATATGTACTCTCTTGTACGTCGATATGCTTACTGAGTTTATATCGGGTGTGTTTTTCCGTTAGTTTTCAAACCAGTCTTCGTACAAGGAAAACATTTTGTCAATGTTTAAGTCCTCCGAGAGGTAATGAGATTCAGGGGTGTCGTTTCGACGATAATGGCTTTCGTAGGACGGAAACGATCGAATGTGCTCATGCACTTTGGCCATGCTGGCCTCCGATATCGCGATCCCAGGGCGATGTTTTCCTCTCATATCCGAGACAGAATTCGTTGCACCTTTTTTAAGAGCTCGGTGAATTCTTGCGCTGCTCACAAGCAATGTGTTCATAAACATTTTCTAAAAAAATTAAAACTACTGTAAAATTAACATGGAACAATAATTAATTAATAATTAATAATTAATGATCAAACCCTACCTTACACACTTCAATATCGATCAAATCAGCTCGAAGGTAATAAAGGCGAGTATAATTACGTGTGTAATTTAACGAATGTTTTTCGGTTCTTCGGCCACTTTCGTAACTTTGATTGAACTTATCAAAATAGCCGTCTGTGTCTCCCACGATGCATTACTGTAAAAACGCTCAAAGTTTTGGCGACGTTGCTCTAATGTGATCTTTTCCCAGCATTTGAGTCGACATTTGCAGTCGTATTCGTTGCAATTCTTCGCCGGAATGATACGTCCAAGGGTATTAACATACTCCACGCCAGAGGTTCTCTTCATTTTCCTTTGATTCTTCTTCCACAAACACGGCTTTGCATATTTGCGTTTCTTGGGACGTTCCGCAGGGCCATACTCTACAGCGTTATATTAAAATATAAAATTATGTTAATTACAAAATGAATGCCGCAGCTGTTTTCTTACGTAGTTCTACATTCACGGAATTAGGGATACAGTGTTGGGAATCTGCTCAGGAAGAAACACGAATTATTTGAATGCTAAAACGCTAGGAAAAATATACTAACCACATTCATCACCATCGACATCGTAGAATTCATCAAAAAAAAAATAATAATTTCGAAATCAGTTTCACTACTATCATCTGAAAAAGTATAATATTCCAATATTACACAGAAGACTATGGATTTTAGATTATGTGTTCAGTGAGAGTGTACCATGTACCATTCTCAATTACCGGCTTAAAATGCTATTGTATGAGGGTGCCTAATGCATCAACAGAATGCTGTGTAATTGTGAATCTTACCCATCTCGATTGAAGGATGAAAAGAAGAATCATTTGATGGCGAAAAATCTGATAAATTGCTTGACATTTCTTCCATTTTCTTGTTCAATTCACGGTGCACTTCCGTTCTGAGGTCGTGAGAGGTCGTGAGGATAGTGAACGCTTGGTCCTGTTTGACTGCATACTTTGATTGATTTTGATTGAGTAGACTCAGACCAGAGTACCGTAATCCGGGGTCAAATTGATCACTTTAAAACAACTTTTGCGGATAACATGAGTGACAATTCAAATCTTGAATAAAGAATTTCTGTAAAATCAGTACCCAGTGGATCTCTATGAAACCATGTGACAGAATTTTGTTCAACGAGTTTAAAATTTTTGTTAAATTAATTCAAAAATCAAAAAAATTGAGGATGCCACTTTGGGGCGAAATTAATCAGTATACAATTAAGCATCGGTTAAAAAGATAAAAACTCTTATCCACTTACGAATGTCGAATTTTTCTTTTGTCACTTGAAGCCAAGACCAAACAAGGGGGGGGGGGGGGAGAATAAAAAATGAGAAGCAAAATTAGGTATATCAATCTAACTTTTATATTTAACATAAACAAAACAACATTTTCGTCCAAAATGTTCGTTATTTCTTAACAAATTGTTCTTCTGGTATTTAAACAACTGATTTTCCGAGCTTTGGTGAGTGACATTTGGCACACACATTGACTTTGTTATGCGTTACACTCGGATTACTGGAAAGGCATTTTGCGCACATATTTCTGTAACCTTTCAATGAAGAACATTGATAATAATGAAGGTGAATAGGGTCGAAGCAATTAATTTTAGGGTTTTGAAAAATATCAGGAAACTCTTCAAGCTGACAACCACAAACGTAATAGTTTTCTTCGAAGAAACGCTTAGTATCCTTCAGTTCCTGTTCTTTCAAACTGTATCGCGAGTACAAAAGACGTGGAAAATTACACTCCGTACAGGCAACTATCAGACGCGCCCGTGTTGGAGCCAATGGAAAAGAAGGCTGAGGCAGACATCTCTCTTTCATATTCTTGGTTTTACTCGGCTGATATTCATCATTCGGCTCCGAACCATAAACTTCCTCAAACGATTTGTACTTGTCACCATGGAGCTGTGGCGTCGGCAGCCAATTGATTTGTAGTTTTTCATCCAATCGTTTCGCTTTGTGGTATCCACAGCCTTCATCTTGACATTTCTTCACCTGAAAATAAACTTATTCTAAAATATACTAAAAACAATCCAGTGTGTGACTTTCATTACCTGGAGTGTATATGATGTTGCTTTGACATGATCTTCAAAAAACTTCTTGAATGACGGAACATTCATGGCTTGAGCTTTCGATGTTTTATTCAAATTTATCGCAGGCCAGAGACTAGTAATCTCTGATTTGACAGTTTGAATATCCTCTTCGGTTGCGGCTGGGTGTACCTTCACTTTCTCTCCCTTGTAGCACAGTGATTCGAATTTTGACTGAAGCAGTTCACGTGCGTCCTTTGTACCTTCCAAAGCCAATCGTGGATAATCGTTTTGAGGATTTTTATCCTGCGCCTCACGCCATTGTTTCTTGGACAGTAGGTTTTTGACCAATTTTTCATTTTCTCCAAGGTGGTTCCTTGCCAAAGAAACTCCGATTAGAGCTATATTCGCGGTAGCCATGAACCGCTCCGCCGGGTTAATGAGGAAAAATTCGGTGGTGTGCGCACTGCGCAGAGAAAATCCAAATCCAGGCGAAGAAAGATTGCTATGTAACTGAGCATTACCATTATGGAGGTCAAATTGTGATCGGGTCCCCCATCCGATCCAATGAAGAGCATCGGCCTTTCCAGATCATCTTTCGTGAATCGAGCAATGAGCTCTGCAGCATGTCTAAACGCTGTCGAATGTTCGAATATCGCATCTTTGATAATGACTTTGATGGTTACGCTGACGATTTTAAGCTGTACATTGTTATCAACGGTGTTGAAGATTGTCGCAGACTCCAAACTTTGCTTGAGATGTTTGCAACTTGGTGCCAAGCAAATAAGATGGAACTCAGCATCCCCAAATGCTTCGTCATAAGCTACCACCATAAAATGAATCCGTTATTTTTCGAGTACACGATTGGAGGCGAACTGGTACAAAGAACTGAAACGATCCGGGACTTAGGTGTAACTCTCGACTCAGCTCTCTCGTTCAGAAATCACCACGAAGAGATCATCGATAAGGCTCGCCGTCAACTTGGGTTTGTCAGCAAACTGAGCAAGGAGTTCAGAGATCCGTACACGCTCAAATCTCTGTACGTAAGTCTCGTTCGGCCTCTTCTAGAAACCGCGTCGATAGTATGGGATCCCTATCACAGCACTGTGGGCTCTCGAATTGAGTCTGTTCAGAAGAGATTCGTGAGATTTGTACTGCGTAACTTGCCGTGGAATGATCCGCAGAATCTGCCACCGTATGAGAGTCGATGTCAACTAATTGGGCTGGATACGTTGACGCAAAGAAGAAAAAGAGCCAAGGCTATCTTCATAGCTAAACTACTTGCTGCTGAAATTGATGCGCCAAACTTGCTGGTGCTAGTTAACATCAATGTTCCTGGCTATGCTACTCGTCAACCCGAATTCTTCAGGCTGCCTTTTAGACGGTGGGATTATACTTCCCAAGAACCAATCCGAGCAATGATGGAATGTTTTAACCATGTGGTGCACTTGTATGACTTTAATGTAACGACAAATAATTTTAAGAGTAGACTTTCACGTTTTGTGTTTAACTAGTTATAAGAACTTATTCATTAAGACAGTCGGATGAAATAAACAACAATAATAATAATAATAATAATAATAATAATAATAATAATAATAATAATAATAATAATAATAATAATAATGATACCCGGTTCTCCAGCATACCATGCATTTGAAAGTTCAGTAGGAGGAACAAGCTTGATTGTTATCGAAGGAGTCAAATGCTGCGGAATATTGTCATGATCTAACGCGTTCAACCCTCGGTTATCCAAACCAGCTTTTAAAACAGATCGCTGTCTCCGAGTGGCACTTACAGGAGCACCTTCAAAACCCACTGGAATGGCTGCCTTATCGTCCAAAAAGAACACAAGACCGGTATCGCTAAAAAGCCCTGTCAAAGTATAAAAATAAAAAATATGAACAGATTTTCAATGCATAAAGTGTTGACTAACATATCATTCAGGTTTTTCAAACATTTACCTGCCATCACTTTCATATATTGAAACTGCTTCGCTCCATAGTGCTGATCCGGGTGTGATTTACGTAAAGTACGTACTTGTAATCCGTACTTTATGTCAAATCTACTATAGTATCGCTTTGCAATATGCGCGCGGGAATTCCTTGGGGTGAATTGGAGGCGGAAGTATTCCATCGATGGCACATGATTCACCAATGACTCTGGAAAGAGCTCCTGCATTTTTTCTTCGCTTTTGTCCATCAGATCACGTAGGGAGACACAAAGGGGAGATATCCAACTGGTTGTGCCTTGTCTCCTCTCCTGAGCAACTGCCAGATCATTTTCAGATATTTCGGCTTCAACGGCTTTCCAAAAGTTGTTGAATTTGCCTTCACGTGTTTCTTGCTCTTGGTTTTGGAACAGGATAACATCTTCGATTTCGTGGCCGTCTTTTAATAGCATTTCTACTCCTTGCACGACGTCCACGTCCTGATGTACATCATTGTCGGCATCTTTGTCGTCTACAAAAAAAAAGGATTAAAAATGTATCTGTGTTTGCCTTTCATAGAAAATTACCTAAGCAGACAGTCAAAAAATCATTCAAGTTTTTGTCATTCCACGATGCCAGCCCTCCAAAAACCTCTTTAGCACGCTTCACTTTGTTGTCTTTGATTCTATTAACCAGATCCGTTTCCAAGGCGATGATCGTATTCGGTATTTGCAATTCTGATCGCTCCTCAGGCAGCCACCATACAAAAGTCGCATTCGGTTTGAACGAACGATAAACGTTAACGTCGAATTCAAAAGTCAATCCCTGAATGTATTTGTATCTAGCTTTACGTTCAAATGGAGCATACAAAATCAAATTCTCGAGAGTGAACGGCTCTTTTTTGATCAGAAATTGATAGAGATCCTTGTATATCAGTTTTGCCAGTGCAGATGTAGACTTATTTCCCGGTATTGTTTTCAAGGATCTGTTGTCGTTCAAGTTAGATTCATCGAAGGCTTGATTGTCCGTGCGATCCTCCACTTGATTGAGGTGATTGATATAGCCTGCAAAGGTTTCGCGTAGTCCTTCCACATCTGATCGAACGCCTGACCACGACTTCGATTTGATGAGTCTTGTAGCACATAACGCATCCAAACGGTCAAATATACCAATCATGTCCTCTCTCGTCATACGTGGAAGGGTTTTCTTCTTCTCGTTTCCATGAATCAACACTCGAAATGTTTCACCAGTTTTTGGAGTGAAACAGAAACCATTGGGAACAGAAGGAACTCCTGAAGCCAACGCTATCTTTTCTGATTGACCATCCAGATACCACAAAGCCGATACAATCACATTCATGAAAGTCTGCATTTCATCTTTCTGGAATCGATCGAATCCTGCCTTTTTGGTCTGCAAATACTGTACAACACAGTTGTAAAGTTGAGCGCGACCATCCTTCTCTTCCTTCTTGTCAGGATACACAACCGCACTGGTATTTTTAATCATCTGGTGGAAGGCATTGTTTGGCTCTTTCGGAGGTTCGATGGTTGACTTAAGTTTACACAGAACTTTTGTACACGTCCCGACCGCTGTTACAGCGTCCCGAAGAACCGATGTTGGCTCAACTGCGAACAGATCCTTTTGGTCCATCGATTTGCTTCCGGTGTATATTTTATCAACCTTCTCATGCCTGCTGTCCAATCCGCCAATTACTCGAGCAACAATTGATTGGAAAAAAATACCACGGAAACAATAATGTTTTATTTATTCCCCCCTTCCAAGTTTTCGAGAATTTCGAAGGGGGGGGGGGGGGGGGGGTGACAAAAGTAAAAATGAAAATTTGTTCCGGCCTAATTTTGCTCTTCTAAACTCGAATAACGTGTCAAATCTCTTACAACTAGTGAATTTGACACTTAAAATGCAAATTTAAATTTTGAAATTTCCCCCCTTAACGCCTAAAGGTAGGCAATTTCCTTTGAAATAAGTGTTTTTTTGTAACAATAAATAGCTTTTTCGTCAAAAAAGGAACTTTTTTTTAACTTATTCAAATTCAGAATAGCTTCATAACTTTCCAACCAAGGCTCCACAAAAATGTTAAAACAAAAAATTTACGGAAAGTCCTAGTGGCAATCGATTGTTTAGAAGCAATGATTTCAGCTAAGTGACATTGCAAATTCCTAAAAAATAGGGCAAAACTAACTTTTTTCTAAGCAAATAAAAGTCTAAGCTCATCTCTAGACATCTATGAACTAGATGAGGTAAAAAGTTTGAGGTCATTGCGACGCTTAGAAGTTCCTGGTATGCAATTACAATGTAGTACCCAAATGATCAGTTTCGCCCCGCTGATCAATTTAACCCCGGTTTACGGTACTTGGTCCTCTCTGACTGAACGATTTTCGAAAAAAAAAAAACTACAATCAATTACATTCCGCACTCAAATTCTTACATATATGATAAAAAATTAACACACAAGGAGGACCAAAATTACCGGGAGTGTTGTATATGTAAACTGAGGATTCACAATTTGATATTTTTACTTATACCACTGAAGATTACATTTTTCAATTTTAATATTCAGTCAGAGTGGACCAGTTCAATATCACATGAACGGTAGTCAACAAAAGACGTATTTATAAACTATTACGAGAATATGTAACGGCTAACTTGTGAATGAAACGGCTAATTTTGAATGTATTTTCATAGTTTGGCTAGTTTTCGGAATACTGTAGTTACACAGTTCATAATAATTTATTCAGAGGACTGGCGTTTTTGAAAAATTCGTTCAGACAAAGTGAACCAAGTACAATTCTTAAACAACCGGTAAAATAAATTTCTTCATGAAACGGGTACTGGTACATTTCAATATGATGCCCAATAGCTACTAAACAAATATATTTTGATTCGAAAAGTTACGAAAAATAAGGTAATTTCAACTATTTTTCTTAGAGACACATGGTCCACTCTGTCTGCACGCGAAATGCCACAATATGGTTCAACACCGTGGTCTGGAAAAAACGATATTTACCATAATAAAATGAATTTTTACATTCTTTCTTGATCAATAATCAATAGAAAATGCGTTAGGGAGACATACGAATTGGAAACGTATTACATTTTGATGATAAAATATTTTGATTATTGGATTTTAACCAAAATATATTTTTTTAACTCTCTTGACATCAAGCATTTGGTCCACTCTGACTGCACACTTTTCTCGATTTTCGCAGTTCAATCAAAAGAAAATTGAGCTATAACTCTCGTTATTTGTAACATTGAGAAAAACGGGTGAATGCTCCAAGTAGCTAATGTAATTCCTAATCAAATGCCTTAAAAATCTCATTTTCGTCAATTTTGTTACTTGGTCCCCTCAGACTTAACGCCGACTATATATTTTTTCAACTCTCTTGACATCAAGCATATGATCCACTCTGACTGCACACTATTATCGATTTTTGCAGTTCAATCAAAAGAAAATTGTGCTATAACTCTCGTTAACTGTAACATCAAGAAAATTGGGTGAATGTTCCAAGTAGCTGTTACTTGGTCCCCTCTGACTTAACGCCGACCATATTATTCCGTAAAAAATCCTGCAGGAATCTCTAGAGAAATTGTGGGAGGAATCTCTGGAGAAATTTCTGAAGCAATTGCTAGAGAAATTTGTAGAGGAATTCCCAGAGGAATTTTTGAAGGAATTTTATGAGGAATTCTTGAAGGAATTTCTGAACAAATTATTGGAGGAATCACCCAATTTCATCGGAGGAATCCTTAGAGCAGACCAGAAGGAATTCTTGGTAAATTCATGGTGGTATTCCTGGTTGAAAATCTGGAGGAATCCTTGGAGGGAACTCCTGGAGGAATCTCTAGAGCAATCCCTGGTGGAGAAATTCATGGAGAATTCCTGGAGGAACCTTGGAGGAATTCTCAGAGGAATCCCTGGAATGAAGAAATTCCTGGAAGAATTTCTGAAGAAATTCTGCTGGAGGATTTTCTGGAGAAATTTGTAGAGGAATTGCTGTAAGGAATGCCAAAGAATTTTCTGTAGAAATTCCTGGGACAATTGCTAGAGGAATACCTGGAGGAATTCCTGTATAAAATTTTGGAGGAATGCATGAAGGAACTTCAGGAACATTTTTGGTCGCAACTCCTCAAGGAATGCCTGAAGGAATACCTGGAATAACTTCTGGATATTTCTGAATGGGGGATTTCTGAAGGACTTTGACAAGGATAGGAACACTCACTTGCAAAGAGTTACACTTATTTACAGTTTTCTCAGCTCAGAAGCATGCAATTCAGGAACGGTTTATGGACAACTTTTGCCTTGTGGTTTTGTCTAAAAGTTAGCCGAGTTAAGAAAGAGTCGCACACGCATACCGAAGTCGTGAGGGAGCTGCGAAGGCTACTCTCCACGAGGTGTATGTAAATTACACTCACTACGTGGAGAATCACTCCCAGCTCTGTTATAATTTTTGGTATGAGTGTGCAACCTGAACTCTATTCGGCAAACCTTTGGACAAAACTTCAAGGCAAAAGTCGTCCATACATTGTTTCTTGATTGCACGCTGCTGAGCTGAGAAAATTGCAAGTAAGCGTAACTCTCCACAAGTAAGTGTTTCCATCCCTGCTCAGGTGGAATTCTTGGATTAACTCTGGGAGGTACTGCTGGTGGGTTTTTAAAGGAATCTCTGGAGGAGATCCTGGAGAAATTCCTGGGGAAATTGCTGTAGTAATTTCCGAAGGAATTCCTGGAGAAATTTCTGAAAGTATTCCTGAAGGAGTCGCTGAATGATATCCTGGGGGAATGCCTGGAGAATTCCTAAAGAAATCCCTGGAGGATTCTCTAGAGAAATTCCTGAAGGAATGCCTGGAGGAACCCCTGCGGAAATTCCTAGATACATGCCTGCAAGAATTCGTGGAGGAATCTCTAAAGAAATTCCTTGAGAAATTTCTAGAGGAATTCCCGGAGGAATCCCTGCATAAATTTCATGAGGAATCCTTAGAGAAATCCCTGGGAGATTTCCATGAAGAATCACTGGAGCACTTTCAGGAGGAATCCCTGGATAAATCCCTGGAAGAATTTTTGATGAAATCAAAGAATTTCCTTGAAGAAATCTCTTAAGGAATACCTACAGAAATATCATAAAAGATCTCTGGAGAAATTCCTAAAGGAAACCTTGAAAAAAGCACTAGAACAATCACTGGAGGAACCTCTGAAGAAACTAATAATAAAACTAAAACAGTCATTTTAATTCCTCAAAACTGCAATGACGATTAGGATATCCACAAACCGGGTGCCCATGCGTCTTGAAAGGCAAATGTCAGAACCCCCCCCCCCTGAGTGAAGACTCTTCAAGAATGCTCTGTTGCAGCAAGCCCTTTAGAACAACTCACAACTTCGAAACTTTTACAGTAGGAACATCAAGGCATAGAGGAAAGAGTATTCACCTAGTAAGAAAAAACTGCCATTACTTTTATCATAATCAGAGCAGTAGCGTGCGGTTGGCCAGGTTGGCCCCCGCCAAGGGCGCCAACCTTAGAGGGGCGCCGAAGAGGCCTAAGGTTAGAGGGAAACAGGATGATGCTATTGTTTTCTTGATTGTTACCGAAATTTCACTATTTACAGTACCTATCTAAGATTGATTATGTGTTTTTATGTACTTCCATATTCTCATAAAATCTGATTTCTCTAGATTCTAGATCTCTAGCAATTTAGATAAAAAACTATTTCAGTTTTTTTTATGAATATGCTTTCGTAATTCTTTTGGAAGCTTCTCTCTGGAAATTTCTAAGCAATCTTACTGGGAATGTCTTAAAATTGCATACTAGGCTTTTCTTCGCATTCTTTGAAATATTTTATAGTGTTGACAAAATTTATTTTAAATGGAAAATATTCAGATGATGCTCTTTTAGTTCATGCAATTGTTATTATCTGTAAATATATTTATTTAGGCTTAAACTCTTGTAGATCTATTAGAAATAATTCTAGCCGTTTTCACCCAAAAAATGATCAGTGAGATTTTTTATTTCTTCAGAGCAAAACCATGAATTCTTCAATGAGTTTTACCAGGTATTTCTTCGATATTTCTTGCTGGGTTTGGTCAGAAAATCCTTTTTAAAGATTCTTTCAGAATTTTCTCTTGGGATTTCTTTGAAAAATCCCTAGAGAAATTCTCACCGACGCTCCTTCAGAGATTCTTAAAAAAAATCAAATCATAAATTCTTCTGGAGATTCCTCTTGAAATTTCTCGATTCCTTTTGAAATTTCTTTAGGGAGGCTTTCAGGAAGTTATCAGGAATTAATTTAGTCAAAAGATCCCTCCCGATATTTTAGATTAGTTTCCTTAGGAAATTTCTGCGCATATTCTTTTAAAAAATCTTTCTGGGATAAATTTGGAAATTTTCCTTCAGAAATGTGTCTACAGATTCCTACAAAAATATCTTATAAGAATTACTTAGTAACCATTTAAAAGATTTCGTCAATAATTCCTCCATGGATTCCTATAGAAAGTCCTGGTGAGATTCCTTTAGAAATCCCTCCAGGGAACCCTTTAGAAATGCCTTTGAGTATTCCTTGAAACATTCTTTCAGAGATTTTTTTTAGTAAATCTTTTATAGATTTCTTCAGAAATTGAAATTTAGAAATTGAAGTTTTCTTCAAAAAGTCTTCTATAGATTCCTTTAAAAAGAAGGAAATCTCTTACATCGGTAGGATTGTTTTCCTATGATTTCTTCCGAAATTGTCTTATGTTCTTTAGAGATTGCTACATAAATTTCCGCTAGATTTTCTCTGGAAAACCTTAATTAAATTCTCCATAAATTCCTCCAAAAAAACAAAAAAAATAATTCTTGCAGAAATTTCTCTAGGTTTTCCATTGAAAAATGTCTTCAGATATTTATTAAGAACCTTTTCAGAGATTCCTTAAAAAAACAATCGTCTAGGTATTGATTCAGTAATTCTTCTAGGTTTAGTTTAGTTCTAGTGATTCTCCACAAAATCTTACAGGCATTCCGTTATGAGTTTCTTCACGAACTATTCCTGGAATTCCATTAGAAATTCTTGTTGAAATGTCTCCTGGTTTTCATTAGGTTTCCGTCCGCATATTTCGGCAGGAGTTCCTCTAGGCAGTCTTGCGTAATTTCATTCAGTGATTCCAGCTGGAATTTTCCCAGAGATTACAACAAAAACTCATATGGAAATTTCTTCAGAAATTCCTCCTGGTGTTCCTTGATGTCCATGGTACGTCTATTTTGGTCTTAGTGAGACTCTTTAAATGCAAAATGTGTACTCATACTCATTTAAAAGAAATAAATTTTGGAAAATTTTTGGGCGACTCCCACTAAAATTCTCACAGAAATACACTCTCAGAATTTGTTTTCCCGATACACCAAAATCCATCTGAAACTCTGAAAAAAGGGATATCTAACTACAATCTTTTGAAAATTAACAGTTTCCAATTAACGTGGGCGCCAATCTAGATGCTTGCCAAGGGCGCCAAGGAACCACGCTACGGCTCTGAATACGCACTTTCTACATGTCACTCTTCAATTCATATGTTGAAGCTCACCGGAAGTGCGATTCTATCGAGCCGTAATTGAGTTCGCTCCCGTTGTGGTTGCCTAGTTACTTTTTCATGATTCATGTTTCCAAAATTGACATAATTGAATTCAGCGGCAATATTAATAATCACGCTCCCGATACGCATGTGTGTGTGCACTGTTTGTACAATAAGCTGGATCGTGACTAATTGATGAATAATAGACAAAACAATTACACTGAAATAAACGAACAAATACCACAAGCGCACATCACGGGGCCCGTTGGTTGGTGGCGATTCGCTTTCGAAAAAGTGATTTAAATAGCTGGTGGTATGCAGTACACGCATGCATTGTTGGTAGTCGCAGCATGGTGGAAAAATTAATAAATTTTATTATCGCACGGATCATCGGAAATTAATTAAGCAATGCAATTTTACCCTGACCAGATTTATCAGTTTGGTTAGCCCTGAGGTGATTTATGTTCTCCGGGCTTTACATGGCCCCGAGGGATGACGCAGATTAACTTTTGGTTTCCGAACGGTGCCACCGAGTTACTACCTCTGGAGGACAGAGCATATGACAGACAATATGTTTAATATATGGGGGATGTGCCATTTGAACTATGGCTGTTATTACTGGACACTGTAACATGGTATTACAAGCTAATAACTGATACAGATAAAGAGGTGGCAAAAAGGTAAAAACATGCGATGCATTGATTAATCCACCAAAGATCCATCCATCAGAACGATATTCAACTTATTTGAGATTATATAGCGATTTTCTTAAAGCCCAACTTTTAGAAAGGCATAAAAAGCGACGAATTTTAGATGCATGCTCAATTATTGTACAACTTTCGTTAATATGTGAGTTGATTTAGAAATAACAGACATGTCTTAAACACATTATATTGAACTAATGTGTACTTCATTAAAAAGTTTCTTTCGGAGTCAAGTATTCTTGTCGAGCATTTTTTAAAAGGTTTCGATTGAACATTTTAGCAAGTGTGGTTCACCACCAAGTGACCCTCACACATGAATCCCACAACCCTTCATTGTTGATATCACACAAGCGCGAAAGAGTGGTGGTATGAATTCATTCCATTCAGCTTCACCATGGTTCCGCGCTATAAAGGACCAGCATTTGGACGGATCCTTCATATACTCCCACCCGTCACACACGGAAGCGACGATTTGGTGTGCTATCTAAACCATCATCCACCGAGCCGGGATGTAGGCGAATTTGACTCCGGAAGTGGCCGCTCTAGCCGTTGATGAATTTAATGCGATTCTGATGTTCCAAGCCTTTCCCTGGCTTGCCGTGATTCCGTAGGTAAACATAATAAAGATCGGTTGAAGTGCTTAGCGTCTATTCTCGTGGCGTATGTTAGCATAGAGACGGACACAGAATAGGACCAACCGAGTAGTGTAGACTTTGCTTTGCTTTTTGGTGGCTCTTTCGGTGTAGGATTGGAGTATGATTTGATATTCATTGATTTTCATTTTTGAGCGACTCTGATGTGATGCTGATGGTCATGCCAGAATATGCATTACCCATTTTTGTTGGGAAGAATTGATGGAAATGGAAATATTGACTTGCGGTTTGATTTGTTGAGGGACGTTGGGAGTTGGAAAATGAATAAAACAAATTTATTCGCGTTTGCAATACAGGTCTGCAAAAAAAAACTCAAATACAATTGAACTGATCACTTACGTTCTATCATTTATTTGACTTTTTACAACTTGATTTGATAGTTATTTTCTAATGTTTGATCTTTCACTCTCTTTGACTTTCTCTGACTTTCAAATTTTCAATTGATTTTCACAATTGTTATTCAATTTTTTTACAATATGTAATCGTGATGGTTCTAGCCAATTCTTATGTTGTGGTTCCTTTGGTTTCACCTAATTTTAAGCCATGCTGCTGTTCTTATGGCCTTTATTGTGTAGGTTAAAAAGCTACAGGGGATAGTCGAAATAATTGGGACACTTAAAACAAAAAAAAAAACAACTAGTTGTAACTTTGCGAAAAGGGCATCTGATATTCTTCATTTTTTACTGTTAGTTCATCAACTAGTTGTGTATCAGTGGTTGGAAAAGATCGAGCTATTTTACACGAAGTTTGAAAGATTCTAGAATTCGGTAGCCAAATATCTCCGGATTCAATCAACCGAATGCAATGAATTTTTGATCATTTATGATTAATATAATGAACTTTGAAAAACGTTTGACTTAATATGAAATTATTTATAAGAAAGCATTAAGCATGGAAATATTTTTATAAGCAATCAAAAGATAAATTGGTCAATTAACATGCACATTAACGACCCATGCAAAATATTTCGTTTAATCAAATCAAATTTCATAGATTTAAGCGATTTATGTTAGGTACGATATTTCTCATACAAGTCACCTTCCAAAAGTTGCATGCAAGTTTACTTACTAACATAAATTGCTTAAATCTTAGATTGTTACCTGTTCTGTGGCTAAGTAGGTTAAAGCGCCGGTCTACTGAATACGGAGTTGCGGGTTTGCAGCCACCAGAACGCGATTTTTTTTCACAAATTCATCTTTCAATATGTGCATTCTTATTGATTACACAAGATTTTCCAGTATATTATCTTTCTTCAGAAAACAATCATTTATTAAAAAAAGGGCTTTAAAACAAAGTCTTGATTGATTGATTTGTCTTTACTAAAAAGGCTGAACCCTTGGCTGGTTCGTCTCTAAAAAACAAAGTCTGATGGTGCTTCTAATCACTTTAAAATTACCTTACAGAATCTATTGCATTATCGCTCACAACAGTCAATAAATTGTTTAACTAATTTAAAACAGTCCCAACTCAAGCATTGCACTACGGAGCAAATAAGTTGGCGACAAAACTGAAAACACTTGCGATGACATATGTAGAAACGATTCTTTTATATTGATTCACTTACTCACATCTTTGAAAATGCAAATTAAGTACTCAGTTTAACCTTCACGTACCTACCCCCCATATAGCCGAGGCGGTAAACGCACGGGTATTCAGCATGACCATGCTGAGGGTGACGGGTTCGATTCCCGGTCGGTCCAGGATCTTTTCGTAAAGGAAATTTCCTTGACTTCCTTGGGCATAGAGTATCTTCGTGCCTGCCACACGATATACGCATGCAAAATGGTCATTGGCAGAGGAAGCTCTCAGTTAATAACTGTGGAAGTGCTCATAGAACACTAAGCTGAGAAGCAGGCTTTGTCCCAATGAGGACGTTACGCCAAGAAGAGAGAGAGAGAGACCTACCCCCGACAACTCATTTTCAAAATGCTTCTTCTTCTTCTTCTTCTTCTTCAAAATGCTTGCATTTCGTCAATTTTCATCCGATTTTTTCGATGTCACCCTTAATCGATCATAAATAGGTGCTAGTTTATTACACTCAAGTGGCCATGTAATATCCGGAACCATTCCGGAGATATTTTGGATTGTACTGGGGTCAGGAGATGAAGGAGTTGTCTGGTTTGCCAAATGGCTAAACATGATTATTTCATGTGTTATTGTGTTTGAGATGCCCTCGCGGAGCCTGCTCCAGGTGTTCCGGAGCGGCCACAATAGTTGATACAGTCAGGTTTTTTTACGCGGTTTTCATTTACGAGGTTTTTTTACGCGGGTTTTTTAAATCACGCGGTTTTTTTACGCGGATTTTTGAACTAACGCGGTTTTTTACGCGGATTTTTGAATTAACGCGGTTTTCATTTACGTGGATTTTTAATTTTAGGCCGGAATTTTTCCAAGCATTATTATAGAGTTTTTCTACATATTTCTGTACTTTTGGTGCTTAGCAGCATTAAAAAGGTAGAATATGATGCAGAGTAATTTTCTGGATATCCAAGGACATCCAAACTGTTCTTGAGTTTAGATCCTAAAGTCTACGTCTGTAACGATAACTTCTTGCATTATACAAAGCAACGAATTGTAATCTATTTTGCCCAGTAAGTCTTTTTTAAGTTCAATAGACAGTTTCAGATCAGTCGGGATATCCTAGGTCATCCAAACTGTTCTGGAGTTTAGATCCCATATTCTACGGGTTCAGCGGTAACTTCTTGCATTTTACAAAGCAACGATTTGTAATCTATTAAGCCCAGTAAGACTTTTGAAAGTTCAATAGACAGTTTCAGATCAGTCAGGATAACCTTGGTCATCCAAACTGTTCTGGAGTTAAGATCCTAAAGTCTACAAGTGTACCGGCAACTTCATTCATAATACAAAGCTACGACTTGTAATCTTTCATGACCTACTGAACATCTCAAAGTTTAATAGACAGCATCAGATCTGTTGAGATGTCTAAGGGCATCCAAACCGTTCTTGAGATTACATGAACATTTTTCATTGTACAAATCTACGATTTGTAATCTATTATGTCCAGAGAATTAACTATTATTGTATCTACAGGGGATAGACAAAATGATCGGGACAGGCAAAATTTTTACTTTTCAAAAAAAGTTCAACTAGCGGTAACTTTTCAAAACGTGCATCAAATATTCTCAAATTTTCACTGTAAGTTCATCAACTAGTTGTGTATCAGTGGACAAAATTTGGAAAAGATCGGGTTTTTCTGCACGAAGTTATGAAGATTCTAAAAAAAGGTATAATTATCCGATAGCCAACTTTGAGCTGTTATATCTCCGGATTCAATGAACCGAATGCAACGGAATTTTGACTAATGAACTTTGAAAAAAATTTGACACAACTTAAAATTCCATATACGGAAGAAAATTATTACGATTAGTTTATTTTCCTAATAAAACACCAAATTTTCTAAAACTTCAACATCGTTTCAAAATTTAAGATGCAAGTTATAGTTTATTTAAATTCCCTCTTATTGTCTTTAATATAAATATGTTTTGAAGGAAAGTAACAACATAGCCTTCAATTAAAAGCATAAGTATTGGGATGAATATTAAAAATAGATCAATTTACTAATAAATCATAAATTAAATAAAATCTCTATAACATTTTTTCTCTAGTTAATAATTTAAAGTTGTGTTGAACGTTTTTCAGAGCTCATTATATAAGTCTTTAATGGTCAAAATTTCATTGCATTCGGTTCATTGAATCCGGAGATATAACAGCTCAAAGTTGGCTATCGGATAATTATACCTATTTCTAGAATCTTTATAATTTCGTGTAGAATAGCCCGATCTTTTCCAAATTTTGTCCACTGATGCACAACTACTTAATGAACTTACAGTGAAAATTTGAGAATATTTGATGCACTTTTCGAAAAGTTACAGCTAGTTGAACATTTTTGAAAAAGTGAAAATTTTGCCTGTCCTGATCATTTTGTCTATCCCCTGTATCTACCAGATTTTGTGTATTATGTCCATTTCTGGCTGTTCAATTGGCTAATTTGGAATATTTCAAAACTATTTTGGAATAATTATTGATTTAAACCCTGTCTAATTATGTATAGTTACTATTTTTAGCTTGAGAAACTACTGTCATAGCCATAGACTTTAAAAACTGAGTTCCAGAGCATTTAGGATTACCTGGAATATCCCAAAATTTTCTAAGAATGCTTTGTGACCTTTAACTATCAACCCTCGAGCAATCGCGCTGTTGTTTTTATACAACACGTTGAAATAATCTCGCTTTTCGTGTTCAGCATGAGCGTGGTGCTGACGGGGTGGTGAGCAAACGCGCGAGTTACGGAAGGTTAAGTGAACATGATTTATTGCCTGTACTTCGACACTTATGCGACAACTGTGAGATGGAATCTTAACAACGAACCGGTTTAAACCAGTGTTGCAAAACTTCATCTCATTCATTTGAACACTAACCAACAAATCTTTTTAGTCATTTTTCCTTCTATTCATGTCCAAAACGATTTCATTCAATCAGAGCACCTATCAAATGAAAAGCGAATCCTTGTCAATTGAATACAATGTCACTCAAATGAGTAGTTGGGCACGAAACACGAGAAAACCCTGCAAAATTCCGCCAGACTGAAAAAATATCGAATGTCGGTCAAAGTCGGGTTAATTTTTATCGAATGTAGGGCCACCGTTGGACCAACATCGAACAAATGTTGGGTCCATGTTGGGTATGGTGGCCAAAATAAAAATAGGTGAAAGATAGGTTGATGTCGGGTTTGACGTCATCAATGATGGTAAAAGTTTTAAACGTTTAAACAATAGCTTGGCAGTTTGTGTAACTTGTAGAAATTTTTGAGTGACAGGCAAACATCTTAAAATGTTGTCTTACAATAATTCGTTGAGTTTATTTTTAAATATAAAATCAAGAAGGAAATTATTGAGTTAAAAGTTATAAAACGCGTAAAAAAAACCTGACTGTACAAACTCCAGTCATTTTTTTTGTCCTATTCTCTTGAAATCATGAAGAATGATCCGTTGCATGGCATGTTTTGGTTGCAAATCAGAAATATTCTCGATGACACCCCCGTGGAACCTATGCTAGATGTTCCGGGGTGGCCCTATTAGTTTATACAGACTTCAGTCTACCGCTTCTGACTCAGTCATTCGAAATCATGAAGATTGATAGGTCGAACGGCATGTTTAGGTTGAAAACCAGAAGTGTCCCCAATGAGGCCCCGTGGAACCTGTTACGGGGATCCGGATGGGTCAATTTATTCAAATCTGGTTATCGCAGTTGTGTTTCACTATTCGCAACAAAAATTTCGCTGAAAATCGATGGTTCGAAAACAATAACACACGGAATAAGCAGTTTTAGCTATTTTGGCAACCCCCTGGCCCCAGCACAATCTGGAATATCGCCGAAATGGTTCCGGATATTGTACGGCCACTTGAGTATAATAGACTAGAACCAATTTATGATCGATTGAGGGCGACTTCAAAAAATAATAGAAAATACAAGTATGACAATGGCCACAATGGTCGACTTGAACCCCTACTCAAGTTTTTAAGAGCACTTGCTTGAAAATTCGTCAACAAATGTTCGTGACTTGGATAATGGGCCTCTTATTTCAAGTGAAGGAAGACAGAATTAATAAATGTGGCGTGGTTCGTTTGTCCCATTTGTGCTTATAAAGTTTGCAAAATTGAAATAGGATGTCTTGATGTTTCACCTTAAAATTTACAATAAAATTTTACTGTTACATTAATTTCTATTGTCTCTTTACCTACTGTGATAAAAGCTATGTTGAAAATAAAAATGTTGGTAGTTTATTGGAATACTTCCTCATGGAAGTGGTTAATCGCATTGGGCAGACAATTAAAAAGAATTGTCATCCCCAACCACAACCGCCGTTTAAAATCTTGCCAATAATGAGAAAGCAAAGTTAACCACACTTCTGAGATTGTTCTCAATGGCAGCCGCCGGCTATTGCTGGTGGTAAATAATAGCCTATCGATCATTGGCGTAACTAGGATTTTTTCCTGGAGGGGGCCCAGGGGGGGCCTGACTTGAGATGAATTTTAAGCGGGATGGGCGCCCGATAAGTGAATATGCAAATCAGTATTGTAGTTTTGAGTAATCAAAATGACTGTTTCAGATTTGTTCATAGTTTTGTAAACTATATGAGTACGAACAATTCCTCCAAGATTTTTTTTCATAGCTTAATTCAGTGATTCCATCTTGGCTTCTTCCAGAAATTCAATCAAGATTTCATCTAGGGATTCCACTAGACATTTTTTCGGGGATTTGTCCTGGGATATCTATAGAGGTTCCTCCAGTAATTGTTCCAGTGCTTTTTTCGAAGTTTCCTTCAGGAATTTCTCCAGAGATCTTTTAAGGTATTTCTGCAGGTATTCAAAGATTTCTACAGGGATATCTCCATATATGCCTTCCAAAATTCCACTAGAGATTGCTCCAATAATTACATCTGGAATGATTCGAAGTATTTCTGCAGGAATGTATTCCAGAAATTCTTTTGGAAAATTTTACTTAGAGATTCTTAAAAAAACACTCCAAGAATTGCTTGAAAAATGTATACAAAAAACCTTTAGGGATCCTAGTTTTTTTATGTGTATTAACGAGATTTTTAGCCCTAGGCTAGTTCATCTCGGGGCCCACGCTTTATTTCCCTTCTGAATGAAGAAGTCACATTTTGCGAGTTTGTCGAGAGTGAGATTCGATCCCTCGGCGTGATAGTCAAGTGTTCTAACCATCCCACCAGGTCCGCTCCACTAGGGATCCTAGTATTCCTTCAACAATTACTGCAGACATTGATTTCTTCATTTTTTTATCCAGGAATATTCCTACAAAAAATCTTCCAGGTATTCGCTAAGAAAGCTCTCCTGAGATTCCATAAAGAGTTCCTAATGGGGCTTGCTTCCGGGATTCCTCATCGGGTTTCTTCAGAAATTACTTCAAGAGTTCCTCCAGGGATTCACCGGAAATTTCTTCTGTTATTCTTACAAAAACGAATTCCGAGATTATTTTAAACATTTCTAGAAGAACTCTTATTGGGATTCCATCAGAAACTCCCGCAGGAATTAATCCAGGATTTCAGGATTTCCTCAGGAATTTCAGCGGTTTCTTCAGTATTTCCCCTGAGAATTCTTCAGAAAATCCTCCTGGAATTCCCTCAGAAACCGAACTTTGTATTTCATCAGGAATGAATCTTGAGATTCCTCCAGAAACTCCTTCGGAAATTCCTCCCGGATTTTTTTCAAGAATTATTCCAGGTATACCTCCTGGCATGCCTCTAGCATTTCATTCAGGCATTTCTCCAGAGACTTCTGCAAGAGTTCTACCAAGAATTTCTCCAGGTATTACCCCAGGTATTTCCTCAGGAATTACTCCAGGAATTTATTCAAGTTTGGTTCCAGGAATTCTTTCATGAATTCCTCCGAAAATTCTTCCAGGAATTTCTTCTCTAAGGTTTCCTCTGCACATTCCTCTAGGATTTATTTCATGGATCCCTCCAGGAATTCCACCGATGATTCCTGCAGTAATTCCTCCAGAAAATCCTCCTGGAACTCCACCAGAAATTCCTTTCTGAATTCCTCTAAAAATTTCTCCTTGAATTCCTTCAGAAATTTCTCCATGGATTCCTTCCAGAATTCCTCTAGAGATTCTTCCAGGAATTCATTCAGGGATTCTCAAGATATTCATTTAGGGATTCCTCCTGCAGATCTTCCATGAATAGTTCCACGGATTTTCCTCAAGATTTCCTATAGAGATTTGTCCAGGAATTCCTCCTGAGGTTCTCCCAGAAATTGTTTCAGGGATTCCTCCAGTTTTTCTTTTGCAAGAATTCCCCCAGGAATTCTTCCAAGTAATTCTCTAGAAATTCCTCTAAGGATGCCTCCAGGAATTCCTCAAGAGGTTACTTAAGTATTACCCCAAGAATCCCTTCAGAAAGTCCTCCAGGAATTGATGCAGGAACTCCCATAGGAATTCCTTTAGAAATTACTACCGCAATTCCTTCAGGAATTCCTCCTGGAATTCCTCCAAAAATTCCTCTGGGAATTCCTCTAGAAATTTCTCTTGGATTTTCTTCAGAAATTTCTCTTGGAGTTTCTTCAGAAATTTCTCTTGGAATTTCTTTAGAAATTCCTCCATTAACTGCTTCCAGAACTTCTCTCGAGATTCCTCCAGGAATTCATTCAAGAATTCTTCCAGGGATAGTTCCAAGGAATTTCCACAAAAAATTCCTTTACAGATTAATCCAGGAATTCTTCCTGGGATTCCGCAAGTAGTTTATCCAGAACTTCCCGCAGGAATTTGTCCAGAACTTTTCAGGCATTCCTCCTGAGGTTTCTCCAGATATTGCTTCAGGGATTCCTCCAGGGATTTTTCAAAGAATTTTCCCAGGGATTCTTCCAAGAATTTTTTCTAGAAATTTCTCTAAGGATTCCTCTAGGAATTTTTCGAGAGGTTTCTTTAGAAATTTCTCCAGGGAGTTTCTCCATGGACTCATCTCAGGATTTCTCCAGCAATTCATCTAGAGATTGCTTCGTGAGTTCTTCTAAAAACTCTATCCAGAGATTACTCCAGGCATTAGTCCAGGAATTTCTTCAGGGAATTTTCAAGGCAATTCCCCAGGGTATCCTTTAGGAATTTCTTAAGGAATTTCTCGAGAGATTCCTCCAGGAATTGATACAGGCATGTCTCCAGGAATTTATCCAGGGGTTACTCCAGGCATTCCTCCAGAAGTTCTTCCAGAGGTTTCTATAGGGATTCCTTCAGGCATTAATCCAGGATTCCTTCAGAAATTATTACCGCAATTTCTCCAAGAATTTATCTAGAAAATCCTCCAGGGATTCATTTAGAAATTACCCCAAGAATTCCTCTCGGAGTTTATCCAAGAAATATTTCAATAGTTCTTCCTGGGATTCCTGAATGCTTTCCTCCTGAGATATCTCTAGGAATTCCTTCAAATATTTTTTCAGGAATCCTCCAGGAAATCCTCAAGGAATTCTTTTAAAAATTTCCCCACAAATTCTTTCTGGAATTTATTCAAGAATTATTCCAGGTATTCCTCCTGGGATTCTTCCAGGATTTCATCCAGGCATTTTTCCAGGGACTCCTCTAGGAGTGCTACCACGAATTTCACCAAAAATTACCCCAGGTATTTTTTCAGGAATACTTTCGGTAATTTATTCAGGAATGGATCCAGGAATTCCTCCAGGAATTTCTTCGGAAATTCGTACAGCAATTCCTTCAGGAAATGTTCCGGGAATTCCTCCAGAAAACCTTCCAGGGTTTCCCCCAAGAATTAATCCAGGAATTTAGTCTCCGAGGTTTCCTCTACACATTCCTCCAGGATTTATTTCATGGATTCCTCCAGAAATTCCTGCGATAATTTCTTCAGTAATTCTTCCAAAAATTCCTTCTGAAATTGCTCCTGTAAGTCCTCCAGAAATTCCTCTGGAAATTTCTCCTGGAACTCCATTAGAAATTCCTCTCAGAATTCCTCTAGGAATTTCTCTAGGAATTTCTTTGGGAATTTCTCTATGAATATATTCAGAAATTTCTCCATAGATTCCTTCCAGAATTCCTCTAGAGATTCTTCCAGGAATTCATTGAACGATTCCTCAAAGAATTGATTAAAGGATTCCTCCTGGAATTAATCCATGAATAGTTCCATGGAATTTCCCCAAGATTTCCTATAAAGATTTGTCCAGAAACTCCTTCTGAAATTCCACCTGAAACTTGTCCGGAAGTTCCTCCAGGAATCCCTCCTAAGGTTCCTCCAGAGTTTCAGAGATTTCTCCAGGGATTCTTTCAAGAATTGTTGTAGAAATTTCTCTAAGAAATTTTGCGGGAATTCCTTATAAAGTTTCTTCAGAAATATTCCAGGAATTCCTTCACAAAGTCCTTCAGGAATTCATATAGGAATTCTTTCAGGAATTCCTCTGGGAATTCCTCAGAAATTACTACCGCAGTGTCTCCAGGGGCTCCTCAAGAAATTCCACCAAGATTTACCGTAGGTATTTCTTCAGAAATTCCAACAGGAATTTCTTCAGAAATTGATCCAGGAATCCAGGAATTTCTGCAGGAAATCCTTTAGAGATTGCTTCCGATATCCTTTCAGTAGATTCTTCAGGAAATTCTATAGGAATTTTTCCAAGGGATTCCTCCGGAAATTCTTTCAGGTTTCCTCTAGGAATAAATCCATGAATTTCAACTCCAGGGATTCCTCTAGAAATCCGTCCAGGAGTTATTTCACGGGTTCTTCTAGAAATTCCACCAGGAATTCCTCCAAGAATATACCAGAAATTCCTCTAACGATTCTTCCGTGAGATTCCTCCAAGAATTCCTTCTGGAATTCCTTAAGAAATTCCTCTGGGAATTCTTCTAGAAGTTTATCTTGGAATTTCATCAGAAATTTCTCTAATGGTCCAGGCATTACTCCAGGAGCTTCTCCAGGGATGCCTCCTTCAGAAATGTATCCATTAACTTTGGAGCCAATGACTGAAAGTCTCTTTTAAAAAGACAAATCAATCAATCAATCCATTAACTTTTCCAGGGAATCCGCCAGGAATTTGTCCAAAAAATTTTCTAGGATTTCCTCCAGAAATCCATCTTGGAATTGCTGAGAAAATTTGCTTATGATTTCACAAAAAAAATGGGCCTATGATGCTTCGTTCTATGATTTTTCAAAGTAGGTGGTGTCTGTGGAAAATGTTTGATTTTCACTGGAGTTTTCCGGAAAATTAGGCAACCCTGATTTTTTTTTTCAATTTATTTTTTCAAATATATATGATCCCTACCTTATTTCATTAACCTTCAGAAACTTCATACCAATTTGTACGATAATAAAAAAAATCCCCTAATGCTCCAGGCATTAGTCCAGGAACTTTTCCAGAGATTCCGCATGGAATTTTTCCAGAAGGTTCTCCCGGATATCCTCCAGAAATAAATCTAGGAACTTCTCCTGTGATTTCTTGAAAAATTCCTCTAAGGATTCCTCCAGGAATGCATCTAGAAATTCCTCCAAGGATTCATCTAAAAAATTTTCTAGTAATTTCTACAGGGATTTCTGATGCGGATTCTTCAGATTTTTTTTTTGCTGAAATTCCTAGCATAATTGCTTTTCGGATTCCCCCAGGAATTCATCCAGGGATTCCTCCAGGTATACTTTCACAAATTACTCCAGGGATTCTTGCAGGTATTGCTTCGAGAATTCTTGTAATGATTTCTTCCGAAATTTCTCACGGGATTTAAAAAAAAAAATATTCAGCGGTTAGTTAAAAAAAATCAGTATTCCGTTCATAATGTTTTTTAGGGATTCACCCCAGGGCTTTTTCAGGATTACTTGTAGATTTTTTGAATAATTTGGAGGATTTCTAGAGGAATTCCTCCAGCGATTTGTATTGAAATTCTTTTAGATAATTTTAGAGGGCATAGAAGCCAAAAAAATCTCCAAGAAGTCATCCAGGAATTCTTTCACAATTATCTCATGAAAACCAAGTCTTTTACAAGTCCAATCACGAATACCTTCAAACTTACGATTACAACTTGCAGCACCAGCTTTTACATATATTAAAACTTCTTCAATGACCATTTGAATTTGTGCGTTGTTTGATAGACGCAAAAATACCCCTGGCCCACGAAATAAAAGAAATTAATAGTGTCCGACTAGAAATCACCTCCAGCATGGTTTTAATGAATACACTCGCGTTTACGCTTCAGCTACGTACATCTATTCTCACTAGGAATTCACAAACTTTTGCTGGAATTCCATTGCAAATTCAACCAGAGTTTTTTCCCACATGATACTTGATTTCCATAAAGAAGCACTTAACCATATTTTGCAGTAATGCTGCTAGAAAATTCAAAGATTCTTAAAGATACCCATCCAGGAATTCCTGGAAATTATCATTTAGATTTAATTTCTCAGCGATTTAAAAAAGAAGATGTACAAAGTATTGCTTGTCTCCAATAACTGTCAATTTAAACACATATTATGCCAAATAAATTTCTATTACTGTACGTGCAGTTGAAACCCGGAATTTTCGATTAGCGAAGTTGGGTTTTTCTCCAAATCCGTGCGTCGGACTGTTTGCTATACAGCGCACCACTTCCGAAGTTAGGTCCGACGCACGGATTTGGAGAAAAATCCAACTTCGCTAGTCGAAAACTCCGATTTTCAACTAAATTGAGAATATAGATCTATGTTTGTCACCACGACAGTGGTTTTCAGATTTTTTCTAATTTCCATATATGTATAAAGTCATGAAAAATTTCTGGGGGGGGCCTGGCGGATTCTGGGGGGGGGGGGGCCTGGCCCCCCTGCCCCCCCCCTCTAGTTACGCCAATGCTATCGATATCCATTTGTTCGGACTTCCCGAAGGCAGCCCTTGGGGACAAGCGTTCAATCGAGTTTGCACAGAGTTCTGGCATTCTGATGGTGTGGCTTCGCTGGTAGCCGAGATGCGCCAGAGACACAATGACTTGAAGGTTCGATAATAAATATGATAATTTAATGATTATTTTATAGCGTGCAATTTGCATACTAACGAGATAGTGGGCGGCGTGATCTTCTTCATTATCGTTATTATTATTATAACAACAAATTGTGACTGTCGCATCGTTAATTATTGTTACCCGTCATTGTTATGGTTGCACTTGATGATTGGAAAATTTGGCGAAACTGGAATTCAATGGTAGCGCGCGAAGTGTGGGATGCGTATCGAATAAACGTTGAATTGAATGTGAAAGCGATATTTCATTTTTCAGACTATTTTGGAAGCCTCGATAATGATTTGTTAAAAGTGTGCACATTAATTTTCATTCATATCTGATGGTAACGAATCTTTTGAAATGCATAATTTCCACAACTTCAAACGATTCGAAGGGTTCAATTTTGTTAGCTTATGCTTTATGTTCGACTATAACAGTATACTGCAATCAATGTTGTATTTAAGGTGCGATCAAAATAGAGTTTGATTGATATCCAAAAAGCACTGAAAGCATCAATAGCATAAGAAAATGATCTCTTTTGAATTCATTCTTTACCATGATCCTCGTTACCAGCGCCAGCGTTCTCTAACCTCATGTTGCGGTTCGTCTATAGTCTATAGGCTTCGTTCTTCTCGACTACGTTGTTGATTGCTGGTTGCTTTGAATGTACCGTCAAGGCACCATTCACCGTGGATCTAAGAGGATTCGGGACAAATAACGGCTGTCATTTGACACCAGTCTTATAAACATTGTTGGTGCCGCTTTTAATTGCCTTCATTATAGGTTAAAATTAAAGCCAAATCCACATAAGTACAAAATTTTTCACAAAATTTGGTGATATAGTACAATTAGTAAAGGGTAGTAGGGTCGCCTAATTCCGTGGTAGGTCACCATTCACCGTGGTAGTAGGGACCCATTCACCGTGTATGAGAAATTTTATTCTACTTTGTTTAAAAATGATCAAAACAACCCAGCCAAGGGAATTTTATTCGTCTTAATTCATTTCAAGTAATAACTTGCAAGATTTTATTAGAAAAACGAATGTTCAAATTTTCGATTTTTTCTAGATATATGGGACAAAATGGGGCACGGTGAATGGAGACCATTGATTTTTAGGGTACCCATTCACCGTGCCTTTTTGTTTCAATTAAAAAGTACGAGTAATCGTACTTTCTTGTTAAACTTACTTCGGTAATACAAAATACATACCTGATATGTGAATTTAATTGCTTCTTGGTGGAATAAAAACGTTACTACATTTAGTTTATCGCTTAAATCACCTTAGAGCAGTTTTCGTTTTTTCACTATGAATGCAGTGAACGAGCAGAAACCCGCTTCATGTAAACACACTTCAGTGTCCAAATGATACTTTTAAATGTTTCTAATGAGCGTTTTGACATGGTAACAATACATTAGTGTTGTATTGGTGAAATTGAAGGGTAATTGTCATATCTTTCAATCATAATATGGAAATAATGAAAAAATATTCGAAGGCACACGGTGAATGGAGCCCCCACGGTGAATGGCGCCTTGACAGTACTCGAGCAGCCCTCAAAAATGGTCTATAGCTCCTAAAAGTATACTTTTCCCCTAGTTTCCATCGAAATTGAACAAAGCATACTAACTTATCAAAACAACATTCGTTAGACAACCCCGAGTAATTCATCGGAAGCAAGCTAAAGGCAACTTATCCAGATTTCAAGAAGCCAGACCGGCAAGAAGCAAACATTAATTGCGGCTTTGCGTGTTTCTTACCGTGCCTGACTTGAGGGGTTGCATACAAAATTAATTTAAAGTGCATACCGACGAATGTGTGCCATTCACGAAAGTGCTGTTCATTTCGTGACAGTTCTTCATTTTCCGTTAGCTTGTTGTGTGTTGCATAATAGAGGTACCTATGTACCTGGAAGCAGCTCCCGAAGGTGACAAACGACAACCCAGGTGAGAAAGGCTGAAAGGATTCCCACGAGTAGGCGCTACACACAAGAAGTAATTCAAGCTCTAATGTGATTTAACGAGATGCTAGAAGTAGTGGCGCTCTCGGGGTGTTGTTAGAAGTACTATACTTGGTTACGAAATTATAGGATCGCATAGATTTTTTTGATATGGAAAAGTGGAATAGGAAGATCACAAAGCTGAAAAAAAAAAACTCACAGCCATTCAGCAATGACATGCATTCAAGTAATAGGACAGATCGGTAAAGTACTAGATTTGTAGTAATGAGCTGAATCTTATGGCGGTAAGCTCCACAGCGCACTAGACGCCAATCACGTATTATCCTCGATTTTAATCTGAGATTTAACTTTAGTGCGCCGATTTCGGCGCACTAAAAATAAATCTCGGATTTACAAAAACTGGCTGCGTGCGGCTGCGCGCCTACGGCGCAATCGTGTTGGGAAACGTGATGATGATAAACAAAATAAATAAAACAAGCAGCTGAAATCTGCGGCAAAGTGAAAATCTCCCCAACTGCAGAATGTTTCCGGAGAATTGCCCCGCGCCGTGTGACCGTGAATACCCGGAATCTTGGGAATCATCTATCTACAGTGTTTTGCAGATAAAAGCGGTCGCAGCAGCAAAGCATAAGGCTGTGACCATAGTGGGTAAGGTGAGATGCGATCGGATGCGATAAGTTATGAGATGAGAAGAGGGATGTTTGATAGGCCATAGTGCATGAGCTTTTCAATGAGGGTGCGCATGTTGTTTTCACATCCTTTTTCGTCTATTTCGTGCGCATCAACGACTCGCGTGATTTGATCGATGAAGTCGCTCGTGTGTTGAAGCGCTTCTTTTGGATGTGGATAGTGAAATGATCGTTTCATCTATAAGAGCGGAAAGATAAAATGCACCCGCTTTTTGTTTTGCGCGGGTCGTTGTTTTTTGCTATAACTTAGTCAGTTTTGATCCTGTTGCAATAGCAAAAACCGACCAGTTCAAAAAAAAATCTAGTGTAACTGTACAAGATTGAGATTATTGAATTAATTACACCAGTTTACAAAATAAAACCAAAGTCGTGAACTTCTGTCAACGACCAAAATTTTTGAAGCACAATTTAGCGCTGATTTCGAAACCGACCTTAAATTTTTTTTTAAGTAGAACAGTTTTTTAGTTTTCGCCCAATATCGAGTTTTACAACTTTTCAAAATATGTAATTTACTAAAATTCAAATATATTGCGTTTTGTTCAACCAATTTTAAATCTTTTTCCATAAATTAAAAGCTGTATACAATACCATTCGATCATCTGAATACAAGTTTTGCGTCAGATTGATGAATTTCAAGATAATGGCGAGTTTTAGGGACGATCTCCTTAAATTTTAGCAAAATTCCCAATTTTTTTGAAGAAATGTATTTTTTAATAAGAAAAACCCTATTTAAAAATTATTTTTCGACGTTTATTTGACATATCATATGTAGGCGAGTTACAGTAAAACTTTCAGCTCAATCGGAGCATTGATTACGGAGAATGCGATGCTTGAAGTGAGCGACTTTGCTTAAAAATAGAACAAAAATCGATTTCAAATCATCACCCTTGTATGGAAAGTCGAAACAATTTCCGCTCTACTGTAATTTTTTTCTTTTGCGTTTTCGAACTCGTGGCATGATTCTACACCAAAAATGATCATCAGCTTACCGAGTTCAAAAATGCTGTAAACTAGTGTTATTAGAGAAAAGAATGTATAACATGTAATCATATCCGCGTGAGCGATGTCTTTATGTATACACATATTTTTACTTTCCGAACTGAGCTATCTGAGTGTTGATTTCAATTTAAATCAATATGAGACTGTTACACTCCCTGGCCAAGTTCGCAGGGGTTGACGGTATTAAAGTGAAGGAGTTTCATTTTGATTATTGTAATGTAGTGTTCTTTAGTGAAACATATCACCTTTTTAACACTTTAATGCGCCTCCAACGGTTCATCACGAACCGGCTGCTGCAGATGGAGTATGGCTGATCATATGCATCAGACATGCTCGATAAACACGGAGGAACCGCCAGGGCTCAGTAGAGTCTATTCCCAAGCAATAGTTTCAAATCGGTTGGATTTGAGAAGGTTTTGATGATCGTTACAAATCCTAATAAAAGTTTTTGGAACCTTTTACAGCCAGCTGACTTCAAAATGTTGTTTGGGCTCTATTTCCCACGTTTCTCGGTTGATTTTGATTAGTAATTTATTAATGTCATAGTCGCTTTTTCGAATTTCTACAATGTTATACTTTATTATATTTTATTTAAATAAAGCAATTAAAATCAACCAAAAAATTAATAGTGGGAAGGAGATTTGCAGCACTTAATTGTGCTGATAGATTCGAAGCTAACGTGCGAACACTTGACGTGACAGTTTGGACTGGACAAAAAAACCGACTGCTTTTTATTAACTGAACAACGTTACTTTTGTATGACTAGGTTGACATTTATAGGCCACGCATGAGAAAATGACATGGTTTATCTTGATAGGACCGATAGGACAGAACGAATTTGAATATTTTTCATAGTATTTGTAGGGGGATGAATACATAATAGTTGACAAGCAATTTTTGTTTATCTCTTAGATGATGTTATGACACCAACAGAAAAAATATTAGAAGTTCAGTTACATGTTTCTGTAGGTTTTGGACCGATAACATTTTAAGGACACAAGAGATAAAGACAGAGAAGTAAATATCAAAAAAACAATTTGACACAGAATCGACTATATTTTAACATACGGGTTCGACTGATTCGATGAATCTGTCTAGAAGTAACTAGAAGACAATTGACGCTAAGATTGGAAAAAAAGCTTGCAGTTGGGACTATACTACAATAATGGCCGATAGGAAACAATGCGCTAGACAGCATTAATATTAATTTTTTAATATTTAGTATGTGCATGACGGAACAACTAGCAGGACACAGTTCCAGACGTCTCTTTTTAATAACGATATTCAGCATATTTCCAATAAAACTACACTTCAATAAAGCAAAGACCAAAGATGCTATGATAGAACAGATCAGAATGACTTAATTGACTTATTGACTATTGGAGATCTACCTCGAATAACTGACAAATTGACAAGAACCTTACTAAATACATGGACCATACTACAAAAAAAACAATTGACAAAAAGAAAAAAGGGGAAACTTTTATTAAAACTATTTTTGTTCAACGCAGGCCAAAACAGTGTCGACTTGGGCCACGATATGCCTACGTACTTCTGTGTGTTGAAACAAAAATAGAGGCTCATAGAAGCAAACGTAGGGAAAGGGTGCGGTGTTAGAACATAAGCACAGCGTGCTACCGCCGTAATCACTAAAAAAAAAAAAAAAAAAAAAAAAAAAAAAAAAAAATCAATATGAGACTGTTACACTGATTTTCGGCATTAAAACATTACTTGATTGTGCTGACCTCGGCAAAAAGAAACAAAAATTCGGCAAGTACACTGTGGTGCATAATTGATCGGACAAACGCCGATTTTCATACAAAATGGCCAAGTTTGAGATGCTGTAACTATGGTTTGCTTTGGTGGATTGAGCTCAATTTTTGACACGGAACTACGAATATGCTGACTTTTGTGTATACAAAGTATAAAATGTTTTCGTTCACAGATCTGGGCGTGGCAAGGCGTTTAAAATGTGCAAAAGTGATCGGACAGCGGTACCACTTTGATTTACACGCGTGCCGCTGTCCGATCACTTTTGAAATATTTTCAACGCCTTGCCACGCCCAGATCTGTGAACGAAAACATTTTATACTTTGTATACACAAAATTCAGCATATTCGTAGTTCCGTGTCAAAAATTGAGCTCAATCCACCAAAGCAAACCATAGTTACAGCATCTCAAACTTGGCCATTTTGTATGAAAATCGGCGTTTGTCCGATCAATTATGCACCACAGTGTATGTATTATTTAAGGGTATAGGTTTTTTTTTATTACAAAATTTTCGGCGATATCTACGAGAAAAGATGTCTCTAATAAGTACACAATATTCATCATACTTATAGTAGGTAAAAGAGTATCAATCGGAATTGATGTCACACTATTTTCGTTAAGGGATCTAGTTTTGCCTGACAAAGAAAAAAGCAGAACTTTTCAATCAGAATCCTTTTAGCAATTAAGTTGAATACCATAAAACCTTAAACTTTCTAACTTGCACATGAATAACATGCACTGGACAAACGACCATATCAAACATTGATCACTTGATTCAAATCCCGAACAGAGATAATAAAATGTTTTCTAATACACATATAATAACAAAATTATGCTGTAAAAAACTTAAACGATTTGATGGAATACTATTTTATATGCAATGAAATATGTTATATTACATAGTGATCGATAGACAATATGATCAATTTTTATTACGTCCGGTCCATCAAAATGTTATGTTATGTTATGTTATGTTTAAAAACAACAACATAGTAACGCATTTTATATTACCTACTAGCATTCCCAACACATTAAATCCGCATTACTTTACATACACAACGAGCGCAATCATAAAATCCATACCCGACAAGCATTCTCTTGCGTTCTCTTGCGATCACATGCGTCGAAGCAGCTCCATCGCATCTCCGCACTCATCGCAACTCATCTACTATGTGCGGTTCATGCGTTCTGCATATAGTTTCCACAGAGTGTGCTTCGACGCTTATCCGATCTCTTATCTCTTTGCATCGCACCTCAGCCACTATGTGCTCAACGTAATTAGCATACTAGCGTGCGCAGCTTTTTTTTCTCGCTCGTTCTCTATGCTAAACGCAAGAAAGAGCGTTAACAATGATGCTGCACATGATGAAAAATTTGCGCAGAGAGCCATTTGTTTCAGTGCCCGCCTTGGATAGAAGATATCCTAGATTGAATGGTTGTTCTACTGCAGTACGGCCAGCGATATTCCTTGTATTCATTCTTGTATGCTGGTAGCTTACTAATGATTTTATAACAGGATTGACCTTTTTGCTCATATGTGGCTGTTTTGTGCCGAAGGAGATCTAGTAAGAATTCATTCTAGGCTTCGACATGGTTTTTCAAGGAATGCCTCCAGAAATTCCATTCGATTTTTTTTTCAGGGATAACTCCAGTATTATTCCGGAGATTTCGTAAGAAATTCCTTCGAAATTTGGAGGATTTCATCAGGGAAATCTTTCGGGAATCCAGAAACTCTCGAAAACGGCTATAGGATTTTCCTTCGGAAATTCCTTCAGCAAAACGACAACATATATCATGATTCCTCCAGAAATTCCTTTGGAGATTCCTCCAAAGATTCCCCCAGCGATTCCTCCGAGAGTTCCCCTAGCAATTCCTCTGGGAATTCCTCCAGGGATTCCTCCAGGAATTCCCCCAGAGATTCCTCCGGGATTTCTTCCAGCGATTCCTCCGGGAATGCCACCAGGGACTCCTTAAGGAATTTCCCCAGGATTCCGCCAGGAATTCCCCCAGGGATTCCTCCGGGAATTCCCCTAGGGATTCCTCCGGGAGTTCCCCCAGGGATTCCTTCGGAAATTGCCCCTGGGATTCTTCCGAAAATTCCCCAAGGGATTCCTCCGGGAATTCCCCAAGGGATTCCTCCGGGTATTCCCCCAGGGATTCCTCCGGGAATTCCCCCAGGGATTCCTCCGGGAATTCCCCCAGGGATTCCTCCGGGAATTGCCCCAGGGATTCCTCCGGGAATTCCCCCAGGGATTCCTCCGGGAATTCCCCCAGGGATTTCCTCCGGGAATTCCCCCAGGGATTCCTCCGGGAATTCCCCCAGGGATTCCTCCGGGAATTCCCCCAGGGATTCCTCCGGGAATTCCCCCAGGGATTCCTCCGGGAATTCCCCCAGGGATTCCTCCGGGAATTCCCCCAGGGATTCCTCCGGGAATTCCCCCAGGGATTCCTCCGGGAATTCCCCCAGGGATTCCTCCGGGAATTCCCCCAGGGATTCCTCCGGGAATTCCCCCAGGGATTCCTCCGGGAATTCCCCCAGGGATTCCTCCGGGAATTCCCCCAGGGATTCCTCCGGGAATTCCCCGAGGGATTCCTCCAGGAATTCCTCCAGGGATTCCTCCAGGAATTCCTCCAGGGATTCCTCCGGGATCCATTGATTTCTTTGAGAATTGCCCCAGGGAATCCTCGGAGAAATCATCCAGGGATTCTTCCGCGAAATTCCCCACGGATTCCTCGGAGAAATCCCCAAGGGGTTTCTTCCGGGACCCATTGATTTCTTCGGGAATTTTACCAGGAATTCCTCCGAGAATCCTCCCAGGGATGCTTCTGGAAATTCCCCCAGGGATTCCTCGGAGAAATCCCCCAGGGATTCTTCCGGGAAATCCCCCACGGATTCCTCGGAGAAATCCCCCAGGGATTCTTCCGGGATCCATTGATTTCTTTGGGAATTGTCCCAGGGATTCCTCCGAGAATCCTCCCAGGGATTCTTCCGAAAATTCTCACAGAGGGAATTCCTTGGGGAATTGCTGAAGGAATTCTGAAGGAAATCCGGATGGAATTCCTCCAGAAATTGCTTGAGGAATTCCTGACTCCTTAGTAGAATTCCTTATTCCCAGGGAAAATTCCTTACCCCCAGAGGGAATTGATGGGAGGTATTCCTTAATGAATTGTCGGAGGAATTCCCGGACAGATGCGTAGAGAAATTTCTGGAGGAATTCCTGGAAAAACTTTTGGAAGAATTTCTGCATGTACTTCTGGAAGAATCCCCATAGGATTACCGAGGGGAATTCCCGGAGGAACCCCACGCTATGTCTGAACTAGCAGATTATAAAAATTGAATGTACATCGGGTTTCTTTCCACTCAATATCAGAATTCATGCTATATTATCGTATGCGGAAACTTTTAAAATATTTCATCGGGGAAATTTTGATTTTTTCATCTTTATAGCTGTTTTTCATATACATTTGCATGAAATTCCCGTTTTCGGCCAATTTCTCTCCCATACAAAATGTATGGGAAAAATTTTCACCGACAGAATATTTTGAAACCTTCTGCAAATGAAAATATAGCTTGAATAGTGCTGTTTAGTGGAAAGAAACCCGATGTACATTCGATTTTTATAATCTGCTGGTTGTGACATAGCGTGAACCCCTGAAGGAATTCCAGAGTGAACCCTGGAAGATTCCCAAAAAAAATCCTGGGGGAACTCCGAAGGAATTCCTGGAGGAATCCTCGATAACATCCTTGAATGCATCTGCGAAGGAATGCCTGAAGAAATCCCCGAAGGAATTACAGGAAAAATTCCTGAAGGAATTGCTGTAGCATCTTCGGAAGAACTCCAGGAGAAATCCCTAAAGTAATTCCATGAAGGAGTTTTAGGAAAAATCCCCGAAGGAATTACTAGAAAATCCCCAAAGGAATTTCTGGCGGAATGCCGGAAGAAATATCTGAAAAAAGCCTCGGTAGAATCCCCGAAGGAATTCCTGCAAGAAACCACGAAGGATTTCAGAATGAATTCCTTGAGGTGCATAGAGGAATTCCCAGATGAATTGCTAGAGGAACTTCTGGAAGGATTCCGCAAGAATATCAGGGATTCCTAAAGAAATTACAGGAAAAATTCCAGAAGGAAATCATGGAGAAACTCCAGACAATTTCTCGGAGGAATTTTCGGAGAAAATCTGTTCAAGGAAAAATATAGAAAAGGGGGGTTAGATCAGAGGAAATTGTCTATTCTCGAGGAATTCCAGAATAATTTCTTGACGGAAATGCAGAAAGAAGACTCGGAGGACATGTAAAAGGAATTTTTGAATGAGTCCCAGAAGGAAGGCTTGGAGGTATTCATGAAGGTTATCTCGGAAGAATTGTAGAAGGAATTCCAAGAGAAATACTAGAACGAATTCCTGGAAGAATTTCTGAATGAATTTCGTGGGGAATTCCCAAAGGAATTTCTGGAGGGATTTCTGAGGAAATTTCTGGAAGTGCTTCTGAAGAACATCCCTGACGAACTTCTGGGGGAAATTCCAAAAAAAAATTCAGAAGTGGAATTTCTGGAACGAATTCAGGAGAAATATGTGACAGGATTCCCGGATGAATTTTTGGAGGAAATTCTAGAGGAATTCACAGAGAAATTCCAGAACAAATGCTTGGAGGAATTTCCGGAGGAGTTCCCAGAAAAAAATCAGGAGGAATTTCTGAAGGAATGCCCAAAGGAATTTGTAGAGAAATTCTCATAGGAATTTCTGAAGGAATGTCCAGACTAATTTCTAGAGGTATTCCCAGACGAATTCCTGGTTGAATTTATTATTGGGATTCTCGGAGAAAAATAAATCCCCGATCTCCCTAGAACTCCAGAGGGCATAATCGGAAGGGCAAATTGTTGATTCAGTATTATCATGAATTTGATGTTAACTAAATAAATGAAATGAATCGGAGGGATTTAAAAAAACGTTGGAGGAATTTCAGAAGGACTGTTCGAAGGAAATCCAAAAGGAATTCTTGGAGAAATTCCAGAAGTAATTTTTGGAGAAATATAGAAGGAATTCAGAAGAATTTTTCGGAGATTCTTCCAGGATTTCTTTCGGAGACTCCTCCATGAATTCCTTTAAGGATTCCTGCCGGATTTTAGTCGGAGATTCTCACAGGAATTTCCTCGGGGAAGTCCTCCAGGAACTGTTCTGGATATTCCACCAGGAATTGCTTCGGGGACTCCTCCAAAAATTTTTCAGGGGTTCCACTAGAAACTCTTTCAAAGATTCCTGTAGGAATTTCTTCGGGGATTCCTCCAGGAATTTTTTCGGAGATTTCACAGGAATTGCTTCGGGGATTCCTTTAGGAATTCCTTCAGGGACTCCAGGATTTTTTGTTTTCGGAAATTCCTCCTGGAATTTCTTCAGGAATTCCACAAAGAATTACCTCGGGAATTGCTTTGGGAATTCCTACAGGATTTGCTTCGGAGTGTTATCCAGCAATTCCTTTGAGGGATTCCTCCAAATATTCTTTTAATGATTCCTCCAGAAGCCATCACTGAGAGCATTTTTCGAGGATTCCTTGAGAATTCTCTGAGGAAATTACTCAAGAAATTCCGATGAAATTTCTTAAGTAACCGCTGCGATTTTTTTTGAGTAGTCCCTAAAAGAAAACCTTGAGAATGTTCTGATGTACTTGAAGAATTCGTTAAGTAATGCTTGTGGAAATTTCTTATGGATTTTTTAAAGTCATTTTTTGAGGATCATTGCCGAAGTTTTATGATTGATTCCTCAGGGAATTCCTTATAAATTGTCTGAGAAAATTTCCCTAGGGTCCACTGAAGAAACTTTTTGAGGATTTTTTGAAGAAATTCCTTGAACAAATTTTTTGAGTAATCACTGTGGGAATTTCTTGAGGATTCTATAGGGAAAATTCTTGAGTGATCCCTGAGAGAATTCCTTTGGGATTATAAGTGGGAATGTCTTGGATCATCCTTGAGGGAAATTATATAGGATTCCCTGAAGGAATTTCTTAAGGTTTCTTTGAGGAAATTTCACTGGAGAAGCATATCTGGATTCTCCATAATTCTCGGAGGAATCTCTGAAGAATTTCTGGAGAAATTTCTCAACCTTTCTGGACGAATTCCTGTAGGAATTTTTGGAGAAACTCCAAGGAATTTCTGGATGAATTTCAGGAAGAATATCAGGACAAATGCCCGGAAGAATTTCTGAAAAAAAATCTGGAACAGTTTCCAGAAGAGTTTTTGGGTGAATTCTTCTAGAACTTTCTAGAGGAATGCATGGCAGAATTTGTGAAGGAATTCCCGGAGGAAATTTGAAGTGAATTTCAAGAGAAATTTCTAGAGGAATTCCCAGAGGATTTCTGGAGGTACTATCGGAGGAATTTCTGGCTGTATATCCAGCGAAATTTCTTGAGATATTTCATGAAGAATTTCCGATCAAATTTATGGAAGAACTTCCTGAGAAACACCCGGAAAAAATATGGTGGAATTCCCGAATAAATTTCTGAAGGGTTTCTCCTAAGAATTTTTAGAAGAATTTCTGGAGGAACTTTCACGAGAATTTCTGGAGGAATTTCCGAAGGAATTCCCGAAGAAATTCTTAAAGGAATTCCCAAAACTCGAAGCGATTCCTGGAGAAATGTCCGAAGATATTCCTGGAGGATTTCCCGAAAAAAATCCTGGAGGAGTCCCCAAAGAAATTCCTGAAGGAATTTCCGAGGAAATTCTCGGAGGAATCCCCGAAAAAAATCCTGGAGAAACCACCGGAGGAATTCCCGAAGAAATTCCTGGAGAAATCCCCGAACAAATTCCCGGAAGCAACCCCGCAGGAATTCCTGAAGGAATATTCCTGAATAAAAACCTGGAGAAATCCCCTAAGCAATTCTTGGAGGGATTCCCAAAGAAATTTCTGAAGAAATCCTCGAAGCAATTCCTGGAGGAATTCCCGAAGAAATTCCTGGAGGAATTCCCGAAGAAATTCCTGGAAGAATTTCTGAAGAAATTCTTGCAGCGATCCTTGAAGGAAGCCCTGGAGAAATCACTGGAGTATTTTCCGAAAAAAAAAATCCTGGAGAAATCCCCAAACAAATTCCTGGAGGAATCCCCGGAGGAATTTCCGAAGAAATTCATGGGGGAATTCCTGGAGAAATCACTGCAAGAATATTCCCGAAGAAATTTCTGGAGAAAATCCCGAAGGAATACCTGGAGGAATTCCCGAAGAAATTCCTGGAGGAATTCCCAAAGAAATTCCTGGAGGAGTTCCCGAAGCAATTCCTAGAGGGATTCTCGAATAAATTTCTGGGGGAATCCCCGAAGAAATTCCAGGAGTAATTCCCGAAGCAATTTTTGGAGGAATTTCCAAGGAAATTCCTGGAAGAATTCCCGAAGAAACTCCTGAAAAAAATTCCAAAGGATTTGCTGGAGGAATTCCCGAAGAAAATCCTGGAGGAATCTCCAAAGAAACTCCTGGAGGAATTGCGAGAAATTCCTGGAGGTATTCGCGAAGGAGTTCCAGGAGGAATTCCCAAATAAATTCCTGGAGGAATTTCCGTTGAAATTCTTGGAGGAATTTCCGTTGAAATTCTTGGAGGAACCCCCGAAGCAATTCCTGGAGAAATTACCGGAAGAGTTCCTGGAAAAATCCCTGAAGGAATTCCTGGAGGCATATTCCCGAAGATAATGCTGGAGGAAATCCCGGATAAATTTTTGGAGGATTTTTTTAAGAAATTCCGAGAGGAATTCTCGAAGAAATTCCTGGAGGAATTTCCGAAGAAATTCTTGAAGGAAATCCTAAAGGAATTCCTGGAGGAATTTGCAAAGGAAATCCAGAAGAAATCCTCGATGGAATTCCTGGAGGAATCCCCAAAGCAATTTCTGGGGAAATTTCTACAGGAATTCCCGAAGTTATTCCTTCAGGTATTCCCGAAGAAATTCCTGGAGGATTTCCCGAAAAAAAATTACAGAGGATATACCGAAGATTTCCCGGAGTAATGTGTTGAGTGATTTCTGGACAAACTGCCAGTGAAATTTTTCGAATAATTTCCAGAAGAACTCGTGGATACATTTCTGGAAGGATTGCCGATGGAATTTTTGAAGGAATTCCAGACCAAGTTTTAGAAGGAACTCGCGGATTTTTTTTTTCAGGAATAACCGGAGGACCTTCTGGAGAAAGTATCGGAATAAATTCTAGTTTCCCGACAAAATTCCTCCAAAAATTCTCAGAGGATTTTCTGAAGGTTCTCTCGTAGGAATTCCGTTAAGCATTTTTGGATTAATTCCCGGAAGGATTATTGGAGGAATTTCTTGAGAAAATCCTTTATAAATGCCAGGAGGATTTCGTGGTTGAATTTCCGGAGGCGTTCTGGTAGGAATGTGTGTTAGTACTTCCGTGAGGATTTTTTGAAGTAATTTCAACGGAAATTTTGACCCACAGGCGTTTCTGCAAGAGAAACCTTACCTTTAGGAAATCCATAAACTAATTAAAGAAAATAATCCTGGATGAACGTTTCGAGCTACATACTTCCAAAGAAAATCGTGAAGCAATGTGTACTTGAGGCACTTTTGTTGAAATTTCACAAAAATATTCTACGGCAAATTATGTAATCTCTCGGTGAATAAGGAGGAATTTTGAAATAAATTTTGTGTAGAGATTTCTGGCATGATCCACCGAAGCAATGGAAAAAAATCTGGAAAAGAGCTTCTCGAGAAATCCCGGGTGAAATGTGTTGCGCACACAGCCGCCGAGCGGGTTCTGCGGCGCTTTCTGTTTGATCTGGAAAACTGACAGCGGTGGGGCGACTGATAGTATCCACTTATCCTCGTTTGGTAATTTAGGATTGCGTTGTGCATCCAACGCTCATCGCGAAATTCCTGCCCACCGACCATGGGCCATCACGCAGGAGATCATTTTTTGCACGAAAAAAAAAGAGTAAATAACCACCAGCTGATTGAATGCTGAAGCAAACTGGTTTGACATTTCCGCGAGCTGGACAATCACGAGAGAGAAAATGGCTGCGTGCTTTCTTTGTAAATCCTCTCTTGAAGCCCTTTGGTGCTTACCGAACGGGGTATCAAATTTAATCTCGGATTTAGTAAATCCTAGATTAAATCGCGGCTACTACGCGTTGGTGCTTATCACCATTAGTATGGTGAGGTCAGTTCTCCGTTTCTGCAATGCATTTGCAATTGCAATGATATGGTGCAAAAAGCGTGGGTATTATGATTCCTTGTCTAATTTGATGCTGTTTGAGCAAAACTTTGGGCAATAGTGTTATTGTTTTCTCCATTTCTTGCAACATAAACAACATAGTTATCCAAAGTTTTGCTCAAACAGCATCAAATTAGGCAAGGAATCATAATACCCACGCTTTTTGCACCACTTCTTTGCAGAAACGGAGAATTGACCTTCTCACCATACAAAAATTCAGCTCATTACTTTAAATCTAGTACTACACCGAAAGTGCCCCATTGAACAAACAATTTTGAAAAGATAAACATGAAACAGCGAAAAAAAACAAAATATGTTCATAGGGCCATTTCTAGAGGGCTCCTTTGAAACCACCTAGAGTTCAAAAGTTCCTACAAAATCTACATTAGGGCAGTTCAGACTTTAAACATGTCAAAAATTCAAAGCTCCTATATGTTCATTACAATCCTTGGTGCAAAACAAGAGTCCTGTCAAATTTTCAGCCATTTCGGTGGTGATTTAGTGGTGGCCCAAAAGCAAAATAGGTTTATACGGGAATTACTATGGAGAATTTTCGAAAAAGGTTCTCCTCGTTGTAGAGCTTCACCACATGGATGAAGTAAAAGGGTCAAAGCCGAATTGAATTCTTCAGATTTCAATGATGAATGTTGCCGAAGACCGGAACTCATTTCGACAATCGGGTAAAAAGTTATTAAACAAATTCTCACTCGCATGCGCATCTTCATACACGATTTCCTTCGAGGTGTGCAAGAAGGTAACACGCATACTATGATTGCGTGTCAAGCATGTCGATCGAGCTGTGGTCTTCTGTTCATGCATGCATGGATGAATATCGATTAATAACTTCTGTCTCGTGAGTCGAAACGAGTTGCGGTCTTCGGCAACATTCATCATTGACGTCTGAAGAATTCAATTCGGCTTTGACTCTATGACTTCATTCATGTGGTGAAGCTCTACAACGAGAAGAACCTTTTTCGAAAATTCTTCATAGTAATTCCCATATAAACCTATTTTGCTTTTGGGCCACCATTAAACCACCACCGAAATGGCTGAAAATTTGACAGGACTGTAGTTTTGCACCAAGGATTGTAATGAACATATGGGAGCTTTGAATTTTTGACATGTTTAAAGTTTGAACTGCCCTAATCTACATACATCGTGTTAGTCATTAATATCAGCGGCGTTGGTGGTGTAGTGGTAAGCGTAGTTGCCTCGCACCCCAGTCGGTCTAGGTTCAATCCTTGTCGACGCCACCGGTATTTGTGAGACAGAAATATCTGATCACGCCTTGCCTCGGATGGGAATTAAAGCCGTAGGTCCCGGCCCATGTATTGATGGGTTCGATATGTAGGGTCCCAGGTGTGGTGGCTGTCTCCCTGGGCGTCGGAATTTAAGGCTTAGCACCTAGACGCAGTAATCACAACCGACGCCGAACGATGCTAGTTGGCAAAAAAAAATAAGAAACGCAATTGAGCTTTTTGCGCACCAAAGCATGTTTGATGCGCATACGCTAGTTTTTGGAACGCATTTGTGGCTCAGTTCCTACACCTTTGGTGCCAAAGAAGCAAATAATGATAAGACTTTTGAAAATATAATGCCGTTTTGGACATTCCAATTCAAAACTTACATATATTCTGGAACGAGTTCTTTAAAAAAAACTTTCTGGGTTACTTTTGATATGATTTTACATATATTTCATTAAATTTTTAGCGACATATGTTGTTTCATTACATTGGATTTTGCTGAAATCAGGTACTTCTTTTTGAATGCCAATCGAAATATGGGGTTAGATTTGAAAATCGAAGAACATTTCGGCACCAACATTTCAAAAGGGCGTAACTGCTTTTGTAACCAATGCCTTCTCACAGAGCTGTGGGTCGTATTTCATTCATCTCACGCAATTCACATCCATTAATCGAAAGAGGAGGATTTTATCTTTCTATTTGTGCTAGTGGATTGCTCGAGAGGGATGGGATACGCTCCACAGTTTTGTGAGAAGGCATTGGTTGTAAATGCAGTTACGCCCTTTTGAAATGTTGGTGCCGATTTTTGAAAAATGTGTACATGCCTAGTCTCCATGAATACCATAAATTACACTATTTTACAAAATAAAACGAAAGTCGTAAACTTCTGTCAATGGCCAAAATTTTTGAAGCAAAATTTAGCGCTGATTTCAAAACCATGCTCCAAAAAAATAGCAGAGCAGTTTTTGAGTTTTACCTCAATATCGAGTTTTACAACTTAAAAAAAAGGAATATACTAAAATTCAAATGTCTTGCGTTCTGTTCAACCAATTTCAATTCTTTTTCGATAAATTATAAGCTGAATATGATACCATTCGATCATCTGAATGCAGGTTTTGCGTAAGATTGATAAAATTCAAGATATTGACGAGTATTAGGGACGATCTCCTTAAATGTTAGCAAAATTTCTATAAATATATGAAGAAATGTATTTTTTTTTCAATAAGCAAGAAAAACAAATTAAACATTATTTCTTAACATTGATTTGACACATTATATGGAGGCGAACTGCAGTAAAAAAATCAGCTCAATCGGAGCATTGATTACTAAGAATAAGATGTGTGAAGTGAACGACTTTGCTTAAAAATAGAACAAAAATCGATTTCAAATCATCGACCTTGTATGGAAAGTCTAAAAATTTTTCTCTCTACTGTAATTTTTTTCCTTCGCGTTTTCAAACTCAGGACATGATTCTACACCAAAAATAATCATTAGCTTACCGAGTTCAAAAATGCTGTAAACTAGTTTTACTTTCTCACAATTTATTTCAATTATCGAGAAATGCCATCTTTTTTTTTTCTTCCTTATTAAAGTGGCTTTTCGCCCGAGGCGAGTTCTGCAGAAATTTCTTTTATGAGTTCAGTGAGAATTTCTCCCAGAATCCTTTTAGAACGTATTCCTTCCCATATACTTCTTTGAAATTTCTTCACGATGACCTCCAGGGACACCCAGAAATTCTTTTAGAATTTCTTTCAAGGTTTAGCAATTTTTTTCCAGATTTTTTATAATGCGAAGATTTTTGGGGGATTTTCTAAAATGATTTCAGCGAGAATCTTCCCTAAACTTCCTCTGGTTTTATTTTTTTAATGCATTCTCACCGATGTACTTCTTTGAAAATTTCTCCAGGAATTTCTCTTGAAATTCTTTGAGGAATTCCTCTCAAAATATTCCTTGGGTTTTCTTCAGGAATTTTAGAAGAAATTTACCAAAAGATTCATCTTGAAACTAGTCCGCGAGTTTTCTAAAAAAATCCTTTTGGGGTTCTTTCAGTGATTCTGTAGGAAATTACTTCAATGATTGTTGCTACAGAAGTTTGTGCATATATTTCTTCAAACATTTCTGAGGGTATTTCTCCAGGAATATTATAAGAATTTTCTTCACGTTTCTTTTTGTTCTTTCCCAGGATTTCTTCTAGAAAATTCTACATCAATTTCTCCTAGGAATTCTTCAAAAAAAAGCAAAGCCAGGATAACTTTATATAGCGAATCGATGATATTTCAGAAATTCTTCTGAGGTTTTCCAAATTTATTTATTTTGTGTTCGCTAAACCCACCACAACGCGGTTTTTTTACAAATTTTATCTCTCAATTTGTCAACAACATCTCGTGTCTTCTAATCACAAGTTTTCCAGTATTTCTTCAGGGATTCTTTCATACATTTTCCGGTGATGCTTCTGATATTTTCCCAATCTCAAAACAATTCCTTCAAAAATCATCCCGTTCCGGGTCATATGGCCGAATGCCTTTTGGCCGAACGGCATTTGGCCAAACTCCGGCTGAATAATGAACGATGAATTTATGTGTGCATGCCACTGTTCTCCACATCAGTATAACTCAAAAGTGCCGCTTCTGATTTACAGAAGGATAAACTCTGATAAAACTTTGTTAGTTTAAAACCCAAATAACGGTTAAATTTAAATATTCTAGCCTTAATCCAATAAACTAAAGTTTATTATTTGAATAAGAAAATAGTACTGAGGATCATAATGACAGAAAGAATGTCAATAAGTCGCTTTGAATTCTTCTAATCATCATTCGGCCGAATGGCATTCCGCCAAATGGCGTTCGGCGGAACGGCATTCGGCCGACCGGACACCCCAGAATACATTCCTTGACATTTTTCAAGGAACTTACAGAGGAATAAAAAATAAAATTCACCATTATCTTAGTCTGCAATTGTTGTAGACATTTTAAAGATGATATCAACAGAGATTCATCTACGCATACCTTTAGGAATCCCTTGGAAATTTCATCAGAAATTTCTCAAGCAATTTTTCCTTGGAACTACTTCTAGAGTTCCTCCAGAAGTTTCTCATGAGTTTTTCTAGGACTTCAGGAAGTATCCTAAGAATTTCTACAGGTTTTCCCTTACACGGTGTTCAATAAGTTCGGATACACAATAAAATTGAATTTATTTCCCATCTGTAATTCAGATTTGCAAAATTAATGTATTCATTGAAAGCTCACATAATACTGATCAAATACAGTATATGTTTTGAAATAAACTGTCTTTTATCCTTTTGTAGTAATTGTAAATGTGTCTCAAGTTCCTTTCGGCCGGCACGCACGTCTTTCTTTGGCATTTCGTCTACTTTTATTGATTAATGGTGTTGAGTTAAATCAAATTAGGTTGTTGTCCTCAGCATGTTGGTAGCAATTATGACCATACGAAATAATGTATAAATTCAGATTGGGTGAAGTACGGAGTCATTTGATCTTGATCTTTAAAATTGCTTAAATTGTCGCTGTACCTGTTTTTATGATTTTTGTTTTGTAAAAAAGCAAGGCTGGGTTATATCTCAATTTAATCCATAATTATCTTTTCCAAAACTTGATTAAATCCCTATTGTGGCAAATTTTAACAAAAATTGGCTTTATATAATGAATTTATGCCTTTTTTATAGATTTAAGCACATATTGACTAAACTTGAAAATTTATCGCCATATCATCACTGAAATACCAGTGTAAAATTTTTGTCTATTAATTTAGTTATTTTAATTTAGTATAGTGAGATGTAAACTCAAAAGCCAACGTTTTAGATTTCTGTAGCATGAGCAACTTTTCGAAAATTATACTAGCGTGCCGGAGCTATCAAGTATTAGATACATCTAAGGCTTATCAAAAAAGTAGAAAAGACGTTATTCAAAACCATATGCTGCATTAGATCAGTGTTATATGACCTTTCAATAAATAAATTTACTTTAATTCAAGTTATATGGCGTATCCGAACTTATTAAGCACCGTGTATGTCGAGGTTCCTCCAAATTTAATTTCAAAAATTTTTCCATGAGTTTTTGCCTAAGAATTTATACAAAAATTTTATGAGAATTGCTTCTGGTATTCTCCAAAGGTATTATCAAGGATTTATAAGGGATTCCTTAAGGGGTTCTTTCAAGTATTGTTCCATCAATTTTTGCGCATTTTTCTTTGGAAAAGTTTCTGAAAAAAGTCCTGGGGAAATATAAGAAACAGTTTTAACAAGAATCCTTGAAGAAATTCCAGGAGCTGTTTCTGATGGCACCAAAGGAGCAATTTCTAAAAAAATCATTGTACAAGTTTCTGTGGAAATCTCTCGATGATTTGTTTGAGGAACCTTTGTATGAATTTGCAAAGAAGCAAGATTTAAAACAAGTGTGGAGATATTTCTTGAAAAAAAAATGCACGTAAAAACTTAAGAAGTAGTCAAAATTCCGAAAAAATCTCTGGAGATACTTCTAACCCTTATGTGGCCGACAGGGTATCTGGGTACCCAGCACCCATTTAAAAAGCACGGTGTTGAAAAAAGCAAAAAAATTGTCGGACACATAACGGTTAAAAAATCCGAGCAAGACTTTCCAAAAAAAAAATCCCTGGATGAGTTTCTGAAAAAAAAATCCAGTAGAAGCCCCCTAGATATCAGGAGATACTCTTGGAAGTATCTTTAGATAAATATCTGAAAAACACCTGGGAAATTCTTTAAGAAATCCCAGGAAGAATATCTGTAAAGATTCTTAGTGAATCTTCGCGAAAAACCGTTAGTGGAATTTTTAAGAAAGTTTATTGAGGATATTTTTAGGGAAATTATTGAAGAAATTCTTTAATGAATGCTTAGATGATATCCTGAAAGTATTCCTGGAGCAATCTTTATACGTATTTCTGAAGAAGTTCGCTTAGATAAGCTTATGTAAAGCTCCCTCAGAGTGTTTACTCTTGAGATGTTTCTAAAAGAATTCCTGGCGAAATTCATGGGAAATATTTCTGAATAATTTTCTTGCAAAATTCATGGAGAAATTCATAAATCCTGAGAGGAAATGTCTGGGGAAATACATGAAAGTATATCTGGAGGTAATCTTGACGGCATTTCTGCCTGAATCACTGAAAGAAATAGTGCAAGAATCACTGGATGAATTCCTGCAGTATTTTCTGGATGATTCCTCGAAGAAATTTCTGGACAAATAGCTGCGGCAATTTTCATTGGAATGTTGATGTGTGGCTGATGTTCCTATTTCAGTTCGAGAGAGGGTCCTTAATGAGTTACCATTTTGCCGATAGCCAATTATCCGGGGGGTCCGTTAGAGCTATGCGAGCTCGGAAAAGAGTCAAGTGCCAGCTGCTCTCGGGGAGAAAAGCAACTGACGAAGGGGTTGGGATCGAATCCATGGCCATGAATTATGAAGCGAACGAGTTATCACTGCGCCACGAGCCCCAGAAAGGCTCTGTAATTTCTTAAATCAGCTTAGGAAGCTTTGGGGAAAATTCGAATTTTCTGAAAGAATCGCTGGAGAGTAACTGAAGGAATTCGCAAAGTAATCTCCAAAAGGCATTTCTGGCAGATTTTTTTTTAATCTCTGGATGATTTCTGTAGGAATTGCTGGAGGAGTTTCTTGAGTAGTACCTGGAGATTTTTTCACTGAACCCAATGCTAAATTTCTGAGCATATCCATGAATGGTTTTCTTAATCGATCCTCCGATGATTTTTTGACGGAATCAGACAAGAATTGCTGAACATTATTTCGAAAAATTTAAGAAGAATAGCTAGTGAAGTATCTAAACTAATTCCTGAAATTGATATAAAATGGGAGCAAATTTCCGAATAAATCTTTTATACAGGGTGTTAGGTTTGTGAATGCAAACTTTTCAAGGGTTGTGAGAGGATCATAAATGGCAGAAAAAAAGATTCAGTTTATGGATCGTTTTAGTCCTTTCATTGAGCAATTTATGAAATTATAGAATTTTTTGAACAGGGTGCGAATTCCGAAAAAGCTACCGATCGATAGAATTTGTGATGAAAACAGAACAATACATTAGGCAGTCGGGTGCCTGAAACTTTTGCCAGTCTTGGTAAGGTGGTATGAAAACTACCAACCAAGCCGATCTGTTTAAAAGCACAGGTCGCACGGCAGAAGTTTCACGCATTCGATGTATTCGTTCAATACATGGCCTACTTGCCTAATTTCACCTTCTATAAAAAATAAAAAAAATAAAAAAAAATTTCACACTTGTTCGCTACCTAGCGAATTCTATCATATCTATCATTTCATTATCCACTTTGATCTCTACTCCCTTATACTATGAGTAGAAAGAGACCGATATAGCCACAAAATCATCAATTTATTGATAAATTCAACGAATAGCAAGGGATAAGTTTTTGTGGATCCAAATGACTGGTTTGTTTCTATGGAATATTTAAAAGTTATCAATTTATGATTTGTCAATTTTTCATGGATAATTCGTTGCTTTTTTTGACAGTCTAAGCTCTCTGCAGACTGTTCGGTCAATGAAACCGATGAAGCACTCAGCGTACTTCCTGAATGGAATACGCAAAGTCTTGAGTGCTTTGTCCAAACGCTCATACATCATCACCATAGCTTGGGTCCCTTCACATTACTCAATTCCGGGCAATGAGAAAGCGGACTCTCTGGCTAAGGTGGGCGCTAGCGAAGGCGATATTAACGAGCATCAACTCGCCTTCGACGATTTTTTTTTACATTGGCCCGTCAGGAGACCCTGATCAGCTGGCAACACAAATGGACAGATGGAGAGATGGGTAGATGGTTGCACTCCATCATTCCAGAGGTGTCGAAGAAGCCATGGTTCAAAGGGTTGGATTTACGCCGCGATTTCATTCGTGTGATGTGTCGGCTGATGTCCAACCACTATTTGTTGAACGCACATTAGTGTGGGTCATCGGAACCGTTTTCTCAGATCAAAGCTTTTTTGGTTCCGTTTCGGGTCCTGAGTATCTGTGCAAAATTTGAACACGATCGGTTGCGTCTACACTTTGCGCATTGCAAATGAAATCTGTATGGGATTTTGTATAGGAAAACATACTTTTCTGCATTTTAGTCATAAGTTGAAAAAGTTTGTCTGAAACTTTCTAACCGATACAGTAAAATGATAGCCTAGGATGTTCTGAAAAACTTTGTTGAAAACCGCAAAGCGATCCGATGCTTGTGAAAAAAGTTATAAACATCGAACCGCATGCATGTGTTTATGTTTTAACATGTAAAGGAATAACAATAGCAACAAAATCATGCTGTTTCGTCAAGCAATGTCAACGCTACAACTTTTTCTAGACGCATCAGATCACTTCGCTGTCTTCGACAAAGTTTTTCAGGACACCCTAGGCTATGTTTTCACTGTATCGGTTATTCGGTTTTAGAAAAATTCGAGCTTGTTATGAGAAAAATGCAAAAAAGTGTGTTTTCCCATGTAAAACCCCATACAAACTTTAAACGCAATGCGCAAAACGTAGACAAAACCGATCGTGCCCAAATTTTGTACACTCATTTGGGTCCTGAAATGGGATCAAAAAAGCTTGGATCTGATGGGATACCATTGAATTTTTCATTTTTTCATATAAACGATGACCCACTCTAACGCACATGCCTTCCGTATTGGGCTCTCAGAAAACAATCTCTGTGTCTGTGGCGTGGCTTACCAGGATATCGAACATGTCGTGTGGGGATGCAATGAGTATCGTGAGGTCAGATCTGAGCTGCATGAAATTCTCCGGGTCCGAGGAAAACAACAGAAACCCGTTAGAGAAGTGTTGGCAGGACTTGATTTGGAATACATGAACCTGATTTACCAGTTTTTGAAACGTGTTGATGTCAGAGTTTGATGTAGTACGTTCCTTGTTTTCGTTGTCCGCCTTTTTTCGGCTGTTCGAGTCCGTATGAAGTTGATCATCAATATTAACTTCTTTTCTCGATCAGCCTAGATAGCTGTGTAGTGTCGGTAGCGATTGTCTCAATTGGCTAAGAATAACACTACGGACCGCCTTTTCCGGTGGTAAGAATCCACCCACAGGTGACCCCTAATTCATGGTGTGATGCGGCTTTATGCTTACCGTGCCTAGGAATGAATGGCTAGGGGGGTCTAATAAAAACCTAACCGCTAACGGAGCCTGTGGAGTACCAGGGCGCCCTCCACAGTATGTAGCCCTTACTGCGCTAACCGGAGCAATGGTGCAGTGGACCTTGTGTTTCTCCGAGACAATCAGCTGCCCTTCTTTAGTCTCACTTGAGGCTAAATAAGGGCGGGATTATGAAGATGTTGTTAATCAGTTTAAATTTTCACCTATATGCCCAAGCAACACACCTTGTTATGGAGAAGTTTTTCGTACTTCTCCAAAACATTTTTCAGTCATGGGATAAAGTTGCGGCAACATGTTTCATGACTTTTGCATGACCGAAAAAGCGCACGTTTATTGTTTTACAAAAGTTTTGACGTAATGGAAACAAACTTAATGAAAACAAACAAACATGTTAGCAAGATGTTATGAAATACATATTATAGCCTTAAGACGGGAGTATTTTTGTGGTGTTTATGACTTTTGAAATATAAAATTCGAACATCAGCTGACAAACAAGAGTAATTATGAGAACACAAATACATGAAAGTATAACTGATTCTTTTTATCTTGACAGCAGCTCGTCTGAAAAGGGCAAAGTAAATCTTGAGATGAACCAGACTCAAAAATTAAATGGAGAAACCAGAAAAACAATTCAAAGTTGAGTGATCTCAAGGCCAAAAAAAGCGTGCGCTTCTAAATTTATCGTGGATAATGGAGTTTTACCTCCACAAAATTGATGCGCTACTCGATCGACTGAATATTTCTGAAAATTCTTGTTGATTTTCAACGACCGCCATTCGACTTCTTCAACAATCAATATGGCGGTAGCATCAAATGGCTAGCACGAAGAATATACAGTGCCAATCAAAAACATTCTCACATGTGATTTTTTAGTATTCTTTATTTTCAACAAACTTATCAACAGCGTATTTTTTTATTCGTACTCCTCGGTAGGGTCAACACAAAGATAATCGATTAACGAATATTTTTAATGCACCAATTTTTCGAATAATGTTCTTTCACTTATAAATTTCAAATTATTATGGACTCTCAGAAGCTACATGATGCTTTGGAGAACATTGATATCCCATATGGTAGTAAGAGAAAGTGTTTTGCGGCAAATATTTTACATGTTACGTCTGGTTGTCTCTGGTGTTGCTGTAAACAATATTCATGCATCAATAAGGCCAGTTTTCGCATGCTGCTATCAAATAATTTCTATTAATTCTTTTGATAGTGAATATTTTTTGTCATACACTGTCTCTGACATAACACATCGCCTAAGCAGTATTGCCCATTGCACGGTGACGTCATCAAGAAATCGCTCTCTTTCTCTTCTACGGGAAATTAGAAAACAACAGGACCAACACCTGTCAAATTTGACAGGTACTGGTCCTGTTGTTTTTTAACTCTCTGAAGGAGCAAAAGAGATAGGATTTCGCCGTGAGGTGGTCTATACTTGTTTCGGCAGCGAAATTTTTTTTGTTATACAGAAGTCATTGTGACTTACATCTAGCATTGTTGCCTATAGTGCTTTCTGCTTGCGTGTACGTACACGTTGCATCACACGAACACTACTTGAGTTACTGCTCAAAATTAGTAAACAAAGATCAGCTGTTCCTGGTAAATCCAACCAGTAGATTTGCATTAGTGTTCGTGACACCGTTGCGAAAACTCAATTTGAAGGAACGATTGTCAAAAAATGTTTTATTATGTTTTTAAATATGTCATCCAAAAGTATTGGAAAACAACATATGACAAAAATCTTAACATTCCATTGAGAATGCATCTAAACATCAGTCAGCTGATTTGCACAATAACGTATGTAAACATACTGAAAATGGCAAAATTTCATCAAATTTAACCGTTCTTCGTCGCTGTTTCGCCGCAGTGGGATGAAAAAAAAAACATAAATGCATCCCCGCTCGTACGCTGAAGCGGAAAAGACGACGCGACGTTCCCCTGCAACATAGCAAAAGTAAAAGAAGAAGGAAGAGATAAACGTTGCGGCAGTGTGATGCCTTCCAGCGAGTGCGGGAGACTGAGGATAACTGACGAGATATTTCTGGTGATTGGCGATGGTTCGCGGAATGTGCGAGATCAATAGCGGCCCAAAGCTGGAGGAGGACATCCACAAATCCATCTGCTCCAAGCGGAATCTGCTCTCGATGAACCAAATAGTGGAATTATTTTGATCTGATGGGTCCGTGTTCACAAACAAACATTTGTGCGTATTTCATATTATGAAGGAATCATGTTATACGTGTGCCTGATAAAACTAACCTACAACATATTTAACAAACTTGAGTAACAAAACCATTGCCTTGTGGCGAGACACATAATTTCAGAGTTTGTTTTCAAAAAACATATTCGAAACATTATTTTGAATGCACATGTTCTCTAAAAACTTGTGAAAACTATTTTTTGACTAGGGATGTTTTCGAATAACTTTTATGTAACATATTTTAACATAGTTTTAGCTGCAAATTGTTTTGATGTGTTACTTGGGTGGTTTCGCATTATGCGATTTACACAGTGTATTCTGTGTATCCTCGCCTTTGGCGTTTTCCAATCGATACCGATTTGGTTTTATTGTTGCTGTTCTTTGTTGTGCTGCTGTTGCGAAGAGTTTAATCTTACCTAGTTTGGGTTGTGGCTACGGTTAGGATAGCTCAGATCAATCTTCAGCATAAAAGAACAGCAACGATCAATCTTTGCAGACTTATGCAAAATGGTACAGCTCAAGTGGCCTTGGTACAAGAACCTTACTTTCGTAAGGGAAATTTCTATCTAGGAAACCTTGTGAACCCGGTGTTTGCCACTTTCAGTAAACATGAAATGGCAAACTCGCGTGTCATGCCTCGAGCCTGTGTGCTTGTCAACAACGCAATAGTTGCTACACTCATCTCTGAACTAACCACCAGAGATGTATGTGCTATCACAATTGATGTATCTGTTGGAAACCTCAACAGGAAATACGTCTATTGTTCTGTGTATTTACCACATGATGAACCATCCCCTACGGATGCTTTCAAACAAGTCATCGCATACTGCACTTCAAAAGGCCTTCCGCTAATTGTTGGCAGTGATGCTAATGCTCACCATATCATCTGGGGCAGCTCAGACATTAACTTGAGAGGCTCCAGTTTGATGGAGTACTTAAGTAGTACAGATCTTGCATTACTTAACATAGGCAACCGCCCAACCTTCATGGTATCTGCTAGAGAGGAAGTGTTAGATATAACGCTTTGCTCTAGCAGAATTAGTCACGAGCTGACCAATTGGCATATGTCAGATGAAGAATCTTTATCTGACCATCGCTATATCTTTTTTGAACATTTAAATGTTACTTCGCAAACATTGCGTTTCAGGAATCCTCGGTCAACAAACTGGGATCTTTATACTGATTTGGTTGCAGCCAAATTTCATGGATATTCACCATCCATTGACACTCCAAGTGATTTAGATGATGCCGTTGATACTACAACGACCTTCATCATGGAAGCTTTTGAAGAAGCATGCCCTCTACGGTCTGTGAAGATCACAAGAGGAACCCCTTGGTGGAACTCTGATCTGGCGAAACTCAGGAAACAATGTAGAAAGAGTTGGAACAGACGACGTTCGGCTGGTTCGGAGGCTTTCAGGTCGGCTCGCAAGGCCTACAGGAAAGCTCTCCGGTCTGCTGAACGATCCGGCTGGAAAAACCTTTGTACAAATGTTTCCAGCTTGAGTGAAGTCAGTCGGTTAAACAAAATCCTTGCGAAATCTAAGGATTTTCGGGTGAACGAACTTCGTTTGCCAAATGGCGATCAGACTTCCTCTGATGAGGAAGTTCTGGAATGCTTATTCAGCACACACTTCCCTGGATGTGTGGATATTACATCTTCGGATGATCCTGATGTCTTTACTTGTAGTTATGATTCTTTAGCTTCGGCTCGGAGTATTGTAACTATAGAATCGATTGAGTGGGCTCTTAATAGCTTTGCTCCTTTCAAATCTCCTGGGGCAGATGGGATTTATCCTATTTTGCTTCAGAAGGGATTTGATTATTTCAAACATGTTTTGAAAAAACTACTTGTTTGCAGTTTTGCTACAGGGTATATTCCCAAATCCTGGAGGGATATTACTGTAAAGTTTATTCCGAAAGTGGGTCGTGCGTCGTATGAAGAAGCAAAGAGTTTCAGACCTATCAGTTTGACCTCTTTTCTTCTGAAATGCTTAGAACGCATTGTGGATCATCATATCCGTGATGTTCATCTGGCCAACGTGCCTCTTCATGTGAACCAACATGCCTACCAATCTGGTAAGTCCACTGTGACTCTTTTACACAAAGTTGTTTACGATATCGAGAAAGCATTTGCTCAAAAGCAATCTTGTTTGGGTGTTTTCTTAGATATCGAGGGTGCCTTTGACAACGTGCCTTTCGATGCCATATTGGAAGCCGCACGGAGTCATGGTATATCTCCAATGATTTCCAATTGGATTCACCAAATGCTCAAAAACCGATATCTCTTCTCGACATTGCGTCTAGCAGGGATTAGGAAATTGAGTGTTTGTGGATGCCCCCAAGGGGGAGTCTTATCACCGCTTTTGTGGAATCTCGTAGCAGATACGCTATTGAGGCAACTCAATAATAGCGGTTTTCCTACTTATGGTTTTGCCGACGACTACCTAACATTGTTAGTTGGTATGTGCATCAGCACCCTTTTCGACCTGATGCAAAACGCCCTTCAGGTAGTTGAGGGTTGGTGTCGCCAATATGGCCTTTCGGTTAATCCGAGTAAAACATCTATTGTTCTTTTCACGGAAAGGCGAAACCGTAATGGCGTTCGACCTTTGCGTCTCTTTGATTCTGAAATCGATGTGACTGAACAGGTAAAGTACGTTGGAGTCATTCTTGATTCCAAGCTTTCCTGGACACCTCACATTGAGTTCAGAATCAAGAAAGCTTGTATGGCCTTCGGGCAATGCCGGCGTACTTTTGGTACAACTTGGGGTCTAAAACCCAAGTATATCAAATGGATTTACACAACTGTGGTTCGGCCAATATTGGCTTATGGATGTCTTGTGTGGTGGCAAAAGGGTGAAGTGAGAACGGTCCAATCAAAATTAGGCCATCTCCAAAGGATGTGCTTAATGGCGATGTCTGGAGCGTTCTCTTCAACTCCTACGGCAGCGCTAGAAGTTCTCTTTGACGTTGCCCCACTACACATTCATCTCAAACAAGAAGCCCTTTTTTGCACTTACCGGTTACGGGTACTCGGTCTACTGGAGGAAACTCCTGTGAACCGCAGTTCAACACACACCTCGTTGTTTCCACTTTTGGTGAATTGGGACAAAATTGTCCTTGCTCCAAGTGATCTTACAATTGCTTGTAATTTTCCATATAGGACATTTTCCACGAAATTCCCTTCCCGGGAAGAGTGGACATCTGGTTATCTGGAAAGAAGTATTTCAGACGGCATCGTATGTTACACTGATGGCTCCCTTCTCGAAGGTCGAGCAGGTGCTGGTGTTTATTCTCGTGAGCTAAGGCTGTATCAGTCTTATTCACTTGGTAGACACTGTACCGTTTTTCAGGCCGAAATCTTTGCTCTTATGTGCGGAGTGCAATCAGCACTTCAGCAGCACGTAATGGGCAAAGTAATATACTTCTGTTCAGATAGCCAGGCTGCTATTAAAGCACTTGCTTCGGCCAACTCCAGGTCGAAGATAGTTATCGCTTGTCGAACTCAAATCGAGGAGCTGAATTCAGCAAACGCTGTTCACCTTCTATGGGTACCTGGTCATTCTTCCATCGCTGGAAATGAATTGGCTGATGAGTTAGCTCGCTCTGGAGCATCACATGACTTCATTGGCCCTGAGCCAGCTATTCCGATATCGAAGTGTTGGATTAAGCTTCAGATTCACACCTGGGCTGTCACTCAACACAGACAATATTGGAATAGTTTGGAGTCATGTCGTCAAACCAAATTGTATAGTGCTGAGCCATCTCTACGGGTGGCGAAGTATCTAACTCATCTGTCTAAGCAGAATTGCAGCATGCTGGTCAAAGCATTGACTGGCCACTGCCGACTCAGCTATCACATGGCGAATATTCAGCAAGCTGATTCATTTGCCTGTGATAGCTGTGAATCCGATTATGGAACTTCGTATCATTTGATATGTAACTGTCCAGTTTTCGCGCAACTGCGTTTCCGAGTATTCGGTAAACACTTATTAAGTGAAACTGACTTCAGAAACCTGCATCTTCAGGACGTTCTGTTGTTCTTAACCCGCTGTGGTAAAGAGCTATAGGCTCTCTTTCGCTTTATGCGTTATTACAGTGCCCTTTTCAGGGCGCTGTTTGAACCCATTGTGGTACGCTTGTGCGTTAGTACCCTCTTCCAGGGTATTTTTCCTATTTCCCTACCTGTCCCTATCCCCATCCAAATCCTTTTTCCTTCCTTTTCCCTCAGGTAGATGATGAAATAGGCTGTTATTTTGGCGATGGCACAAATGTCCCAAATTGAGGATAACGTGCCTCTGGAGCCGGCCTTCTGATACCTGAAACCTGATCGTGAGGTCAGATCTGAGCTGCATGAAATTCTCCGGGTCCGAGGAAAACAACAGAAACCCGTTAGGGAAGTGTTGGCAAGACTTGATTTGGAATACATGAACCTGATTTACCAGTTTTTGAAACGTGTTGATGTCAGAGTTTGATGTAGTACGTTCCTTGTTTTCGTTGTCCGCCTTTTGGTTTTGTTGTTCGCCCCTGTCTGTCGTCACCCCCCTTCCGTTTGTCCTCTTCTTGTCGTTGTCTACCGATAAAGTCCTTTCTTTTTGGTTCCGTTACAGATATGGTCAATTTATCTTATCGATGTTTTTAGTATAAGTTAGCAAATAATTTCGTTTTTAACCCATAAATCCGTCCTTCCAAATTTTATTTTATTCCTTTTTTTTTTCTTCAATCCTTAACCTCGAAACAGCCGCAAGTACTTCGCCTTCCCAAACTAACATAGTTTTTAGGCAGTGATAAATTGTAAAATGTAAAATCATTGTAAAAACAAAAACAAAAGATTTCGGCTCAGTTATGCCCATGTGGCACCCGAGCCTTCCAAATAAACGAATGAGTAAAAAAAACGTTGCTTTTTACATGCAAAATATTTTCCAGCCAATTTAACTTTTGTAAAAGTTCTTATTTTAAGCGCTAGAACGTCAAAACTATTGATTCAGAAATTCTAAAATTCGTTACTCAATAATATTACAATTCCAGCCACATCAAATGGTATATATCAAATGTTGTGTGATGCATGGAAAGCCCACATATTTTGAAAAGTAGTACCAAATTTCTCCGCAAAGCTGTCGACGACGACAACGACGGCATACATATATGCGCACGTGTATCGTATGGCATTCAGGAAACATGAGAGCATGGGGGAAATTAAAAATGCCTTTGCACTGAATTACCCGCAGAGTGTGTTCATTCTCCCTTTTGTGTACGACGTGCTTGAGAGGGCCTAGCATTTTTCCATCGTTGTTGTTGTTGTTGGTAATACTGAGTGACAAGGTTTGATGAGTAGTGTGTGTATGTGCCATATGTGATTATCAACAGGCGATCGAGCAGGCGAAGCACGCGTATGTACGGAATTCCCTGTTTAAATTTAAATTCCATAATGGTCTTTTCGCCACCGGCTGCTGGCTTTGAATTATTACTGACATATCATTAGGAGGCACAACGCCTCAGCCCACGCGCTTCCTCCCTGGATTCATACTTGTATGTTGAAAAAAAGGGCTAGGCATTCTGTATTAGAAAAATTTGTATTTATGCTGGGGTGACTAAATAGTTTTATAATGAACACTAGACAGAGAAACGTGCCCGCACTGTTTAATGCCGTTTTGCTTCCCTGACCAGCGGTGTTGCGTGCTTCCTGGTGCGTGGCACAGTTGATTGGCGCATATGGTTCAGCAACTTTTTATCGGAAGTGATCAGATACGGAGGGAACGGTGTACGACGATCGATTATCTGATTACAGGAAGAGTTTTTGATTAGGTATTCTTCCTCATTTGGAAGTGTAATTTATTGGTGCGTGTGCCTTTGTTTTCGCGCCTCACTACATATGGATACAGTTTGTCATGCAAAATGATGATATGACGACTTCAATCTTTATTTCTTTTTGTTTCGACTCTACGTTCCTACGGGCACTATGTTTTCCTCTAGAACTTAGTATTGTAATAAGAATTTGTATAGATAACTGAAACTGAAGAATCAAAACTTTTACCACTTTTAATTTTAATTTGCAATTTATAATTTTATTAAAAACGATAACCTGCCAGTATACACTTTAAATGAGGTCAAGGAAACACATGCACTTTGAAATTATAAAAATGAGTTGTGAGATCTCAAAGAAATGAAACTTCAACCGAATCAAACAAATATGCGATCTTCTCTCGTTTATTTCCCGCATTCTCGTACACAAACTTCTATTTCAATCATTCCATTATGCCAAACCTTATTTCTTCGGCGGATATCGCCATCGACTCGATACATCAATCTTCTACCAGGAGAATTATTTCTGGCGCGAACGATAAAAATGAGCGTGCCTTAAGTAGATATATCCTCCGGGGCGGCGGCGGCGGCGGCGTATGCTATAGCTTTCCTTAAGCCGAGATTGATGAACTGAAATGAATGGAACATATTTTTGGAACATGAAAAGTACTCTTCCTTGCATACCGGAATTTATTGCTCCATAAATTCGGCACGTTTATCTGATCATTTAACGAGTCCTTTTTTTCCTGTCATTGGGCCTCAGTGAATGCTCTGCTAGTGCGGAAGACCAGCCGACCAAGAGCGCCGTCGAAGTGCCGCCGCCAGCACTATGCCTATATTCTTCCTCACGGAAGGGAAATTTTCGCGCTTCACGAGCACAAAAGTGTGATAATTGAATGACGGCAATTTATTAGGATTAGCGTCGGTGCTTCGGGCACGAATCCTGAAATATAAATTTATTGATTAAAAAAAAGAACGCCTACAACACTACTTATCACATCCACGAGGGCTCGGTGACTACCGTCTTTGTCAGAATGAATGATGCGTTATGACAAATGACGAATTTTCAGGCGCAATTTATGATCAAATTTCTAAGGCACCGTTGTGGAGTAACACGTCGGTTTTAGTTGCTACTCAACCGTGTAATTGCACGTGGCGGTGTGAACTGATAGCAGGACTTTGGGTAATGATGGAATGGAATACTTTAAAAATTGGGGCCTATGGGACTGAAGCAGTAAACCCGACTAAAAAAATATATCAAGTTTGTAACATAATGTGTGATGATGTTATACAAATTTTCAATAACTTATTATGTTATAAACTAGATGCAGGATGATGTTAAAATAACTAAAATTGTAACAAAAAGTACTCTAGTTTAATCAAGAAAATAACTTATTGTGTTATGAACAGATCAAAAATAAACAAAACGTGATATAAATCTTTGCTTCAAAATAACTAATTTCTATCGTAATTTGATACAATTTTGTAACAATGCTATCTCAATGCAAAAGTATCGAAACTTAAGTATATTACAATGAGTTATAATCAGATTTTATAACATAATGTGATATAATTATGTTATAATATTTATGTTCAGCAAATGTTTCTAACAGAAGTATAACACAATAAGTTATAAATATCAGGATTAGTTAGAAATATGTTACATTTTTGTTGAAAACTTCTAGTCGGGAACGCGCTGGAAATTAGAAAGATCGTATTAAGGATGACGTTCGATTTCTGGTTGGTGCAGAATCTTTTAGAAATACATATATATGTTTTGTCTCCCTTGATCCGTGTGCATGTATGCTTCATTTGTTTGATTTATTTTGTTTAACATTGAAGATTGAAATGTCAATTTATTGATTTTGCTTTGGCTGACCAAGCCATGTGGAAATCAAACTGTTGAAAATGATTTAACATCCATGTGCACAACAGAAACATTTTTTTTTGTTTTTATTAATGTGTATTTTAACTTAAAAACACAATAGAAATCATGTGCTCGATTAACAAAATTGAGATTTGAATTAATGAAAAGAAATCTACTTACTCCGGTGCGGCTCGAACTCACGACTCCCACTTTGATAGACGGGCGCTTCTTCCTTCAAGCTACGGAGTTACTGGACTATGTCCGTCGCCAGGACGGGGCAATATGGCCACCCGGGGCAAGATGACCACCCCTCTGTTTTGCTACTTTTATGATGAATTTTGTAGAAACCACTTCATAATACGTTAGAATAAAGCTCATCCTGTTTGTAATAAACCTGATAAAAAGGACTTTTTAACAAACGAATTGAAAAATATCAATTTAGTCAAAAGCATGGATTTTTAACATTTTCTTATGAAAAATCATCAAAATAAAATAAAGTTTTAATGTCAGAATAATTTTTTTACCGTAATTCTGGTTGTCAGTCACTACTACTAGCTTACTACAAAACATTTTAACTTACATTAGAAAATATTTTCTAAAAACAAACATGGACAAACATAGACCAGTCCGTGTAGCTGCCGGCTAAGTATAGCACTACGGACCACCTCTTCCGGGGGTAAAAGTCCACCAAACAGGTAACCCCAATCCAAGGTGTCAGGCGACCCGTGCTGAGGGATAAATGGTTGAGGGTGTTTTAAACCCCCCTCGATCTTTAACGGAGCCCGTAGCGTGGGTAGATCACCTTTTTGGGTTGCGCTGCGGCGTAAGATCTACCGAACTGAACCCTAGTCCTAACTGCATCCAACTATGGAACAGCCTATTTTAGTAATTAAAGGAAAAACTTTGGTCCTTATTACATTTCATACCTTGGTAAAAGTGAAAGTTCTCGGTTTGGTTCTGGCCGAGATGGATCTTGCACCAAGGAAGAAATGGATTAATAATCCTAATCTTTTATTCGGTATTCACTGGTTTGAGGCAGTAGGGACTAGGGTTCCGATGCATGGTCAATATCGGTATCATTTCTTGACTTTTTCCTTCAGGAATCCGATTTTGACTGAAAAAGGAGCGTGTTAAAAGCGCAACTTATCAATCAGAATCCTTCCTTGCGAACTAGTTGAAAATGACTACTGTTACAAAAACGAATACTTTATAACTTCTCAATGATGATAAAGTAATACGACATGCACTACACAAAGGACAC